>NC_061514.1:25199418-25212087 GCF_022539505.1 Lolium rigidum | reverse complement strand
ACAGCCTCTAGGAGCACCATTGTACCGTGTGATCACCATATACACTCATAGCAGGAGTAGAGGTTTTACCTCCACCGGAGGGCCTCGAACCTGGGTACGTCGCCGTGTCGCTCGTGCCCATACCCGCTTCCGGATACCGCCGTGAGATCTCTCAGGAGCCCCTTCGATTAGCCACCCTATGGCATATGCCGTGACAGTACCACGACAGTTGTGGATGTGCTGTTGCCACTAGGGATAAAACATTGATGCTATGTCTAAGGATGTAGTTGTTGATTACATTACGCACCATACTTAATGCAATCGTCTGTTGTTTTACAACTTAATACTGGAAGGGGTTCGGATGATAACCTGAAGGTGGACTTTTTAGGCATAGATGCAGCTGGATGGCGGTCTATGTACTTTGTCGTAATGCCCAATTAAATCTCACTGTACTTATCATTTCATGTATGTGCATTGTTATGCCCTCTCTATTTGTCAATTGCCCGACTGTAATTTGTTCACCCAACATGCTTTTATCTTATGGGAGAGACACCTCTAGTGAACTGTGGACCCCGGTCCATTCTTTTATACTGAAATACAAATCGCTGCAATACTTGTTTTACTCGTTTTCTTGCAAACAATCATCTTCCACACAATACGGTTAACCCTTTGTTACAGCAAGCCGGTGAGATTGACAACCTCACTCGTTTCATTGGGGCAAAGTACTTTGGTTGTGTTGTGCAGGTTCCACGTTGGCGCCGGAATCTCCGGTGTTGCGCCGCACTATATCCCGCCGCCATCAACCTTCAACGTGCTTCTTGGCTCCTCCTGGTTCGATAAACCTTGGTTTCTTTCCGAGGGAAAACTTGCCGCTGTGCGCATCATACCTTCCTCTTGGGGTTCCCAACGAACGTGTGAGTTACACGCCATCAAGCTCTTTTTCGGCGCCGTTTCCGGGAGATCAAGACACGCCGCAAGGGGGTCTCCACTTCCCAACCTCTTTACTTTGTTTTTGTCTTGCTTTATTTTATTTACTACTTTGTTTGCTGCATTATATCAAAACACAAAAAAATTAGTTGCTAGCTTTACTTTATTTACTATCTTGTTTGCTATATCAAAAACACAAAAAAAAATTAGTTTACTTGCATTTATTTTATCTAGTTTGCTTTATTTACTACTGCTAAAATGGCCACCCCTGAAAATACTAAGTTGTGTGACTTCACAACCACAAATAATAATGATTTCCTATGCACACCTATTGCTCCACCTCGCTACTACAAGCAGAATTCTTTGAAATTAAACCTGCTTTACTGAATCTTGTTATGCGAGAGCAATTTTCTGGTGTTAGTTCTGATGATGATGCTGCCCATCTTAATAATTTTGTTGAACTATGTGAAATGCAAAAGTATAAGGATGTAGATGGTGATATTATTAAATTAAAATTGTTTCCTTTCTCATTAAGAGGAAAAGCTAAAGATTGGTTGCTATCTCTGCCTAAGAATAGTATTGATTCCTGGACTAAATGCAAGGATGCTTTTATTGGTAGATATTATCCCCCTGCTAAAATTATATCTTTGAGAAGTAGCATAATGAATTTTAAACAATTGGATAATGAACATGTTGCTCAAGCTTGGGAAAGAATGAAATCTTTGGTTAAAAATTGCCCAACCCATGGACTGACTACTTAGATGATCATCCAAACCTTCTATGCAGGACTAAATTTTTCTTCGCGGAATTTATTGGATTCAGCTGCTGGAGGTACCTTCATGTCCATCACTCTTGGGGCGGCTACAAAGCTTTTTGATGATATGATGATTAATTACTCTGAATGGCACACGGAAAGAGCTCCACAAGGTAAGAAGGTAAATTCTGTTGAAGAAACCTCTTCCTTGAGTGATAAGATTGATGCTATTATGTCTATGCTTGTGAATGGTAGGACTAATGTTGATCCTAATAATGTTCCGTTAGCTTCATTGGTTGCTCAAAATTCTAGGCCATATCCTGCTAATGGTAATTCTTATGGTAGATATGTTTCACCTAATGAGGAAAAGATGTTAGAAATTGAAAGATCTACCAAGAGCTTTATGCAATCACAATATGAGCAAAATAAATTGTTTACTAAAACTATGAATGAACAATCTACCTTGTTGAAGAATATAGGAAATCAACTTGAAAATCTGAATATGGAGATTTCACGGGTTGCAAACTAAACTTGCAAATGCTGAAAACCGAATCTCATACATGTCTGCGTCACAATCTTCTTTAACTAATAAAATGGCTGCTAAACCTGAGGATATTGAAAATAAAATTTTTACTACAGCAAATGCCATCCAAGTTAGAATTAATGAGAATATAAGATTAATGGCTGAACTGCGTGCTAGGTGGGATAGAGAAGAAAATGAAAAACTAGCTAAAGAGAAAAATGTAGCTAAAGTTTGGACTATTACCACCACTAGCAATGCTAATGATTCACATGTTGCTGCACCTCCTACTATCAATAATAAAATAATTGGTGTTGGCAATGTTTCTACTCCTAGTGCAAAGCGCGCAAAATTACCCGAAATTGCTAAAACTCGCTGAAACCGCTCGTGATAAAACCGCTGAAATTTTTTCCAACCTTGGGGATGATAATCCCATTGCTTTAGATTGTAATGATTTAGATTTTGATGATTGCCACATCTCTGAAGTTATAAATTTCTTACAAAAACTTGCTAAGAGTCCCAATGCTAGCGCTGTAAACTTGGCTTTCACAAAACATATTACAAATGCTCTCATAAAAGCTAGAGAAGAGAAACTAAAACTTGAAACTTCTATTCCTAGAAAGCTAGAGGATGGTTGGGAGCCCATCATTAAAATGAGGGTCAAAGATTTTGATTGTAATGCTTTATGTGATCTTGGTGCAAGTATTTCGTTATGCCTAAGAAAGTCTATGATATGCTTGACTTGCCACCATTGAAAAACTGTTATCTGGATGTTAATCTCGTTGATAATGCTAAAAATAAATCTTTGGGGAGAGTTGATAATGTTCATATTATGGTTAACAATAACCTTGTCCCCGTTGATTTTGTTGTCTTGGATATTTAATGCAATGCATCTTGCCCCATTATATTGGGAAGACCTTTTCTTCGAACCGTTGGTGCTACTATTGATATGAAGGAAGGTAATATTAAATATCAATTTCCTCTCAAGAAAGGTATGGAACACTTCCCTAGAAAGAGAATGAAGTTACCTTATGATTCTATTATTAGAACAAATTATGATATCAATGCTTCATCTCTCGATAACACTTGAGTTACACTTTCTGCGCCTAGCTGAAAGGCGTTAAAGAAAAGCGCTTATGGGAGACAACCCATGTTTTTACTACAGTATTTTTGTTTTATATTTGAGTCTTGGAAGTTGTTTACTACTGTAGCAACCTCTCCTTATCTTAGTTTTATGTTTTGTTGTGCCAAGTAAAGTCTTTGATAGTAAAGTAAATACTAGATTTGGATTACTCGCGTAGAACAGATTTCTTTGCTGTCACGAATCTGGGTCTAATTCTCTGTAGGTAACTCAGAAAATTAAGCCAATTTACGTGAGTGATCCTCAGATATGTACGCAACTTTCATTCAGTTTGGGTATTTTCATTTGAGCAAGTATGGTGCCTCAATTAAATCCATCTTTACGGACTGTTCTGTTTTGACAGATTCTGCCTTTTATTTCGCATTGCCTCTTTTGCTATGTTGGATGGATTTCTTTGATCCATTAATGTCCAGTAGCTTTATGCAATGTCAGAAGTGTTAAGAATTATTGTGTCACCTCTGAACATGTTAATTTTTATTGTGCACTAACCCTCTAATGAGTTGTTTCGAGTTTGGTGTGGAAGAAGTTTTCAAGGATCAAGAGAGGAGTATGATGCAATATGATCAAGGAGAGTGAAAGCTCTAAGCTTGGGGATGCCCCGGTGGTTCACTCCTGCATATTCTAAGAAGACTCAAGCGTCTAAGCTTGGGGATGCCCAAGGCATCCCCTTCTTCATCGACAACACTATCAGGTTCCTCCACTGAAACTATATTTTTATTCCGTCACATCTTATGCACTTTGCTTGGAGCGTCGGTTTGTTTTTGTTTTTTGTTTTGCTTGAATAAAATGGATCCTAGCATTCACTTTGTGGGAGAGAGACACGCTCCGCTGTAGCATATGGACAAGTATGTCCTTAGGCTCTACTCATAGTATTCATGGCGAAGTTTCTTCTTCGTTAAATTGTTATATGGTTGGAATTGAAAAATGCTACATGTAGTAACTCTAAAATGTCTTGGATAATTTGATACTTGGCAATTGTTGTGCTCATGTTTAAGCTCTTGCGTCATATACTTTGCACCCATTAATGAAGAAACACTTAGAGCTTGCTAATTTGGTTTGCATATTTGGTCTCTCTAGAGTCTAGATAATATCTAGTATTGAGTTTTGAACAAGAAGGAAGACGGTGTAGAGTCTTATAATGTTTACAATATGTCTTTTATGAGAGTTTTGCTGCACCGTTCATCCTTGTGTTTGTTTCAAATAACCTTGCTAGCCTAAACCTTGTATCGAGAGGGAATACTTCTCATGCATCCAAAATCCTTGAGCCAACCACTATGCCATTTGTGTCCACCATACCTACCTACTACATGGTATTTATCCGCCATTCCAAAGTAAATTGCTTGAGTGCTACCTTTAAAATTCCATCATTCGCCTTTGCAATATATAGCTCATGGGACAAATAGCTTAAAAACTATTGTGGTATTGAATATGTACTTATGCACTTTATCTCTTATTAAGTTGCTTGTTGTGCGATAACCATGTTTCGGGGATGCCATCAACTATTCTTTGTTGAATATCATGTGAGTTGCTATGCATGTCCGTCTTGTCTGAAGTAAGAGAGATCTACCACCTTAATGGTTGGAGCATACATATTGTTAGAGAAGAACATTGGGCCGCTAACTAAGGCCATGATTCATGGTGGAAGTTTCAGTTTTGGACATATATCCTCAATCTCATATGAGAATAATAATTGTTGCCACATGCTTATGCATTAAAGAGGAGTCCATTATCCGTTGTCCATGTTGTCCCTGTATGGATGTCTAAGTTGAGAATAATCAAAAGCGAGAAATCCAAAATGCGAGCTTTCTCCTTAGACCTTTGTACAGGCGGCATGGAGGTACCCCATTGTGACACTTGGTTAAAACATGTGTATTGCGATGATCCGGTAGTCCAAGCTAATTAGGACAAGGTGCGGGCACTATTAGTATACTATGCATGAGGCTTGCAACTTGTAAGATATAATTTACATAAATCATATGCTTTATTACTACCGTTGACAAAATTGTTTCATGTTTTCAAAATAAAAGCTCTAGCACAAATATAGCAATCGATGCTTTCCTCTTTGAAGGACCATTCTTTTTACTTTTATGTTGAGTCGGTTCACCTATCTCTCTCCACCTCAAGAAGCAAACACTTGTGTGAACTGTGCATTGATTCCTACATACTTGCATATTGCACTTGTTATATTACTCTATGTTGACAATTATCCATGAGATATACATGTTACAAGTTGAAAGCAACCGCTGAAACTTAATCTTCCTTTGTGTTGCTTCAATACCTTTACTTTGATTTATTGCTTTATGAGTTAACTCTTATGCAAGACTTATTGATGCTTGTCTTGAAGTACTATTCATGAAAAGTCTTTGCTTTATGATTCACTTGTTTACTCATGTCATTACCATTGTTTTGATCGCTGCATTCATTACATATGTTTACAAATAGTATGATCAAGGTTATGATGGCATGTCACTTCGAAATTATCTTTGTTATCGTTTTACCTGCTCGGGACGAGCAGAACTAAGCTTGGGGATGCTGATACGTCTCCGACGTATCGATAATTTCTTATGTTCCATGCCACATTATTGATGATATCTACATGTTTTATGCACACTTTATGTCATATTCGTGCATTTTCCGGAACTAACCTACTAACAAGATGTCGAAGAGCCGCATTGTCGTTTTCTGCTGTTTTTGGTTTCGTAAATCCTAGTAACGAAATATTCTCGGAATTGGACGAAATCAACGCCCGGGTCCTATTTTGCCACGAAGCTTCCGGAAGACCGAAGAGGAGTCGAAGTGGGGCCACGAGGCGCCGCCACCATAGGGCGGCGCGGCCCGTGCCCCGGCCGCGCCGACCCGTGGTGTGGGGCCCTCGTGTGGCCCCCGCGTTGCCCTTCCGCCTACTTAAAGCCTCCGTCGCGAAACCCCCAGCACCGAGAGCCACGATACGGAAAACCTACCGAGACGCCGCCGCCGCCAATCCCATCTCGGGGATTCTGGAGATCTCCTCCGGCACCCTGCCGGAGAGGGGATTCATCTCCCGGAGGACTCTTCACCGCCATGGTCGCCTCCGGAGTGATGAGTGAGTAGTTCACCCCCGGACTATGGGTCCATAGCAGTAGCTAGATGGTTGTCTTCTCCTCATTGTGCTTCATTGTTGGATCTTGTGAGCTGCCTAACATGATCAAGATCATCTATCTGTAATACTATATGTTGTGTTTGTCGGGATCCGATGGATAGAGAATACCATGTTATGTTAATTATCAAGTTATTACCCATGTGTTGTTTATGATCTTGCATGCTCTCCGTTATTAGTAGAGGCCCTGGCCAAGTTTTTTCTCTTAACTCCAAGAGGGAGTATTTATGCTCGATAGTGGGTTCATGCCTCCATTGATATCTCGGGACGAGTGACGAAAGTTCTAAGGTTGTGGATGTGTCGTTGCCACTAGGGATAAAACATTGATGCTATGTCTAAGGATGTAGTTGTTGATTACATTACGCACCATACTTAATGCAATTGTCTCGTTGTTTTACAACTTAATACCGGAAGGGGTTCGGATGATAACCCGAAGGTGGACTTTTTAGGCATAGATGCAAGCTTGGATGGCGGTCTATGTACTTTGTCGTAATGCCCAATTAAATCTCACTATACTTATCATGACATGTATGTGCATTGTTATGCCCTCTCTATTTGTCAATTGCCCGACCGTAATTTGTTCACCCAACATGCTTTTATCTTATGGGAGAGACACCTCTAGTGAACTCGTGGACCCCGGTCCATTCTTTTATACCGAAATACAAATCTGCTACAATACTTGTTTTACTCGTTTTCTTGCAAACAATCATCTTCCACACAATACGGTTAACCCTTTGTTACAGACAAGCTGGTGAGATTGACAACCTCCACTGTTTCGTTGGGGCAAAGTACTTTGATTGTGTTGTGCAGGTTCCACGTTGGCGCCGGAATCTCCGGTGTTGCGCCGCACTACATCCCGCCGCCATCAATCTTCAACGTGCTTCTTGGCTCCTCCTGGTTCGATAAACCTTGGTTTCTTTCTGAGGGAAAACTTGCTGCTGTGCGCATCATACCTTCCTCTTGGGGTTCCCAACGAACGTGTGAGTTACACGCCATCAGTGGCCCATCTCTTTCTAGCCCAACCCACCTGTGCAGCCCGTACCCCTTCACCATCTTTTTTTCCTCGTTGTCTTCTTCTTCTTCAGTAGAGGCACGAGCCTCTCGTGCTCCACCTCACCAGCACCACACCGTGGTCCTCCCCTCCCCAACCACTTCGCCCCACTTTCCCCCTCCCTTAAAGTTGCCTCCAGGCCCAGCAAACCCTAGTGCTCTCTCCCATCCACGCCGCTGCCACTTCCTTTCTCTTCTCCATGCACCTTCGTTTCCCTCCACTGAAGGAAACAGAGACATAAGAAACCCCATTGGCACCACCGTCCTCACCATGGCGTCGCCACTCCACACCTCCCCTCGCAGTTCCGAGGGCACCGACGGATGCGCCTCGTCGTCCTCTTCCTCGTGGTGAAAGGAATCGACCCAAGGCGCCCCGTACCGAAGACAGCGTCGCCGATTCCATCTCCAACCCCGGCGGAAAAATCTTCGATTTCGATGACTACGTCGCCTCTCTGACCTCCTCGACGCCTCCATCAGCATCACGGTGACCTGCTGCACCTCCTGTTGCCCTCCTTCTTCCGTTTCCCTTTCCCAATCGCCATGCCAGCGCTGACCACCATCGACCTTCGCAGGTGCTCGTCGCCACGCCATCTTTGGCGACCTCTTGGTCCGTGGGATCGCTTCGTAGCCTCCCCGTGGACTCGCGTTTCAGACGCGCCATCTCGCTTGCCCCGTCTCGCTCTCCCCTGATGGATCCCTCGATGACCAGATCTTCCGCCATGGCTGCAAAAGCTCAAGCTCGTTCGCATCCTGGGCTAGTTCTAAAGGCCGCTTGCCACTATTCATTCACAAACACAGCATCAACTGAGTGGTAACTACCCTGCTTGCTTATCCATCAGGTTCTGGGATCAAAGCCTCACTAAGGCATTTTGATCTCCAGTTTTTGTTTCATGTTTCATTGAAACAGATCCGACCGTGCCAACGGGCCTCGTCCCAGATCACCCCAGCGCAGTTCGTTGCTCCGCGCGCCCAGCTCTTATCCGCCGCGCTTCCGCCAGGTAGCAGGCCACCCCCCAGATCCGGCCCAACACCTTTTCTAAACACAACATCAACCGAGTGGTAACTACCCTGCTTGCTTATCCATCAGGTTCTGGGATCAAATCCTCACTAAGGCATTTTGATCTCCCCTTTTTGTTTCCTGTTTCATTGAAACAGATCCGACCGTGCCAACGGGCCTCGGCCCAGATCACCCCAGCGCAGTTCGTTGCTCCGTGCGCCCAGCTCCTATCCATCGCCGCTTCCGCCAGGTAGCAGGCCACCCCCCAGATCTGGCCCAACACCTTTTCTAAACACAGCATCAACCGAGTGGTAGCTACCCCGCTTGCTTATCCATCAGGTTCTAGGATCAAATCCTCACTAAGGCATTTTGATCTCCCCTTTTTGTTTCCTGTTTCATTGAAACAGATCCGACCGTGCCAACGGGCCTCGGCCCAGATCATCCCAGTGCAGTTTGTTGCTCCGCGCACCCAGCTCTTATCCGCCGCCGCTTCCGCCATGTAGAAGGCCACCCCCAGATCCGGCCCAACACCTTTTCTATGTCTTTTCTGAAATTCCAGAAAATGTGATAAACTTGCATAAATCATATAAATCATATCTTTTGAACCGTAAATCAAAATACAAAGTATTTTATATGAAAATTGTTCAGAAAAATATGAGGAACATGAATATGCCATTCATATACATGTTTGCATCTCACATCATTTCGTCCAATGATAGTCGTGCTCGTGCATGTTCACCTAACATATATGCGGAGTATTTCGGAACACCGATTTGGTTTTCCCCGCTCCGTTTAACATTGAAGTAGCTCACCCTTGCCATGTCTTGCCATGCTAATCAACACTTAAATTTGTCGGTAGAAAATGCAACTCCAACTCTAATTTGTTTGTCCGGGATTCTGACTCCGATTAAATTGGATAAGTTGCACCGCATCATCGTTGCCATGTCATGCATGCCTGCATATGATCATGCTGGATCTTTGATGCGTGTAGTTGACACGTCCGTTGGGAACCCCAAGAGGAAGGTGTGATGCGCACAGTAGCAAGTTTTTCCTCAGAAAGAAACCAAGGTTTATCGAACCAGGAGGAGCCAAGAAGCACGTTGAAGGTTGATGGCGGAGGAGTGTAGTGCGGCGCAACACCGGGGATTCCGGCGCCAACGTGGAACCTGCACAACACAATCACGAGAACTTTGCCCCAACGTAACGGCGAGGTTGTCAATCTCACCGGCTTGCTGTAAACAAAGGATTAGATGTATAGTGTGGATGATGATGTTTGTTTGCGAAGAACGATAAAGAACAATTGCGGTAGATTGTATTTCAGATGTAAAGAATAGGACCGGGGTCCACAATTCACAGCGGTGTCTCTCCCATAAGATAGCAGATGTTGGGTGAACAAATTACAGATTGGGCAATTGACAAATAAAGAAGGCATAACAATGCACATACATATATCATGATGAGTACTATGAGATTTAATCGGGGCATTACGACAAAGTACATAGACCGCTATCCGAGCATGCATCTATGCCTAAAAAGTCCACCTTCAGGGTTATCATCCGAACCCCTTCCAGTATTAAGTTGTAAACAACGGACAATTGCATTAAGTATGGTGCGTAATGTAATCAACACAAATATCCTTAGACAAAGCATCGTTGTTTTATCCCTAGTGTCAACGACACATCCACAACCTTAGAACTTTCGTCATCGTCCCAGCATTTAATGGAGGCATGAACCCACTATCGAGCATAAATACTCCCTCTTGGAGTCACAAGTATCAACTTGGCCGAGCCTCTACTAGCAACGGAGAGCATGCAAGAACATAAATAACATATATGATAGATTGATAATCAACTTGACATAGTATTCAATATTCATCGGATCCCAACAAACACAACATGTAGGATTACAAATAGATGATCTTGATCATGATAGGCAGCTCACAAGATCTAACATGATAGCACAATGAGGAGAAGACAACCATCTAGCTACTGCTATGGACCCATAGTCCAGGGGTGGACTACTCACACATCGATCCGGAGGTGATCATGGCGATGAAGATACCTCCGGGAGATGATTCCCCTCTCCGGCGAGGTGCCGGAGGCGATCTCCTCGAATCCCCCGAGATGGGATTGGCGGCGGCGGCGTCTGCGGAAGGTTTTCCGTATCGTGGCTCTCGGTGCTCGGGGGTTTCGCGATGAAGACTTTAAGTAGGCGGAAGGGCAGGTCGGGGGCCACACGAGGGCCCCACACGCCGGGGCCGCGCGGCCGGCACCCGGGCCGCGCCGCCCTGTTGTGGCGGCGCCTCGTGGCCCCACTTCGTAAGTCCTCCGGTCTTCTGGAAGCTTCGTGTAAAAATAGGCTCCTGAGCGTTGATTTCGTCCAATTCCGAGAATATTTCCTTACTAGGATTTCTGAAACCAAAAACAACAGAAAACAACAACTGGCTCTTCGGCATCTCGTCAATAGGTTATTGCCGGAAAGTGCATAATAATGACATATAATGTGTATAAAACATGTGAGTATCATCATAAAAGTAGCATGGAACATAAGAAATTATAGATACGTTTGGGACGTATCAAGCATCCCCAAGCTTAGTTCCTACTCGCCCTCGAGTAGGTAAACGATAACAAAGATAATTTCTGAAGTGACATGCTATCATAATCTTGATCATACTATTGTAAAGCATATGAGATGAATGCAGCGATTCGAAGCAATGATGAAGATAATGAGTAAACAAATGAATCATATAGCAAAGACTTTTCATGAATAATACTTTCAAGACAAGCATCAATTAGACTTGCATAAGAGTTACTCATAAAGCAATAAATTCAAAGTAAAGGCATTGAAGCAACACAAAGGAAGATATAAGTTTCAGCGGTTGCTTTCAACTTCAACATGTATATCTCATGGATAATTGTCAACACAAAGCAATATAACAGGTGCAATAGGTAAACATGTAAGAATCAATGCACACAGTTGACACAAGTGTTTGCTTCTAAGATAGAAAGAATAGGCAGACTGACTCAACAATAAAGTAAAAGATAGGCCCTTCGCAGAGGGAAGCATTGATTACTATATTTGTGCTAGAGCTTTTCATTTTGAAAACAAGAAACAATTTTGTCAACGGTAGTAATAAAGCATATGTGTTATGTATAAGACATCTTATAAGTTGCAAGCCTCATGCATAGTATACTAATAGTGCTCGCACCTTGTCCTAATTAGCTTGGATTAACACCGATTATCATTGCATAGCATATGTTTCAACCAAGTGTCACAAAGGGGTACCTCTATGCCGCTCGTACAAAGGTCTAAGGAGAAAGCTCGCATTGGATTTCTCGCTTTTGATTATTCTCAACTTAGACATCCATACCGGGACAACATAGACAATAGATAATGGACTCCTCTTTAATGCATAAGAATTCAACAACAGTTAATATTCTCATAAGAGATTGAGGATTAGTTGTCCACACTGAAACTTCCACCATGAATCATGGCTTTAGTTAGCGGCCCAATGTTCTTCTCTAACAGTATGCATACTCAAACCATTTGATTGTGAGAACCGCCCTTACTTCGGACAAGACGAACATGCATAGCAACTCACATGATATTCAACAAAGTTAAAGAGTTGATGGCGTCCCTGAGAAAACATGGTTACCGCTCAACAAGCAACTTATTAAGAAATAAGACACATAAGTACATATTCTTCACCACGATAGTTTTTAAGGCTATTTGTCCCATGAGCTATATATTGCAAAGGCAAAGAATAGAAATTTTAAAGGTAGCACTCATGTAATTTACTTTGGAATGGCGGAGAAATACCATGTGGTAGGTAGGTATGGTGGACACAAATGGCATGGTTATTGGCTCAAGGATTTGGATGCATGAGAAGAATTCCTCTCGATACAAGGCTAGGCTAGCAAGGTTGTTTGAAGCAAACTCAAGTATAAAAGGTGCAGCAAAGCTCACATATGAACATATTGTAACTATTATAAGACTTTATATTGTCTCCTTGTTGTTCAAACACCTCAACCAGAAAATATCTAGACTCTAGAGATCAATCATGCAAACCAAATTTTAACAAGCTCTATGTAGTTATTCATTAATGAGTACAAGGTACATGATGCAAGAGCTTAAACAAGATCTATATGAGCACAACAGTTGCCAA
>NC_061514.1:25107174-25199318 GCF_022539505.1 Lolium rigidum | reverse complement strand
CAACCATCTAGCTACTTCTATGGACCCATAGTCCAGGGGTGGACTACTCACACATCGATCCGAGGCGATCATGGCGATGAAGAGACCTCCGGGAGATGATTCCCCTCTCCGGCAGAGTGCCGGAGGCGATCTCCCGAATCCCCCGAGATGGGATTGGCGGCGGCGGCGTCTCCGGAAGGTTTTCCGTATCGTGGCTCTCTGCACCGGGGGTTTCGCGACGAAGACTTTAAGTAGGCGGAAGGGCAGGTCGAGGGGCCACACGAGGGCCCCACACGCCGTGGCCGCGCGGCCAGCACCTGGGCCGCGCCGCCCGTTGTGGCGGCGCCTCGTGGCCCCACTTCGTAAGTCCTCCGGTCTTCTGGAAGCTTCGTGTAAAAATAGGCCCCTGAGCGTTGATTTCGTCCAATTCCGAGAATATTTCCTTACTAGGATTTCTGAAACCAAAAACAGCAGAAAACAACAACTGGCTCTTCGGCATCTCGTCAATAGGTTAGTGCCGGAAAATGCATAATAATGATATATAATGTGTATAAAACATGTGAGTATCATCATAAAAGTAGCATGGAACATAAGAAATTATAGATACGTTTGGGACGTATCAATCTTCTTTATCCGTAGTAGTAAGACTTGCATACGTTATGTGTTCCAGCATTTGCTTCTTCCCGGATAAGATCGCGAAGTGGTGCGGTGAGATACGACAAGTTCTCCGGATGTCCCTCGGCAAGCTTTAACAGGCAAGCATTTCCCTTATACTCCTGCCCCTGCAGAAGTCGCTCACCTATTTTATTTTTGCCTTCTCCCTCATGCTATCCTTAAGTTGCGTTCTTGTCACGTGTCCTACCCACTTGTTACCTCAAGCAGCCCATATTGCCAGCACCACCTCCTACAGCTTTTGTTTGGTTATCGGGTCTGCCTTGCGAGTCGTAGTGCGTGCTAGTGCTGTCATATCTTGTTACCGTTATCTTTATTTATCGGGTTATATGTTGGGGAATCATGACACATGCTACATGTTTATATCTGTTGAAGATATCATGCTTACTTGTTAATAGTTGTTAGCGGAGGCATCGGTGGGTCAGCTGATCGTTTTGTGACGGCTCACTTGTGTTTCTTTAAAGCTAGGACCCCGAGTTCTTGTTATCTGTTTCGAGACTGAGCGCTCTAACCACACGTGGGTATGCTTATGGGTCTCCCCTCAACCACTGCCGGAATCTACAGCTTTGTCCAGTGGCCACAACTAGTTTGCAATGTTTTTACCATTTGTTGTTTGCGTGCATGCTAGCCTGTTACTTATTTACTTTGGGAAGCCCCTGGGTGCCTTGTATCCCTTGTTTCTGGTATGCACGTATAGGTCGCGGAGCCGCCGCGAAGTGGTTTATCGCCCCAGTGTGTGTTTAAACCACCTAGTATGCTGGCGCAACAGCTAGGTCCGCTTCGGAGATTCGGCCGGACTTCGATACGCGTTTAACTTAGTTAGGTGGCTTCCTGGACATTGTTGTCGTGAAGGAGAGTGCGAGCCGTGATATCCACCTGTCGTAAGTGGGTCGAGCAGTGCGTGTGGGTACATTTGGGGAACCCCTGCAGGGTGTACATCTTATCGATAAGTCGTGTCCACGGTTATGGACGATTGGAGCTGTATGACTCGACCATAGACAACTTACACCTGTTGTTTCAATACTAATAATTTGCGTAGTAAGATAGCACAACTTCAATAATAAATGGTTAAAATTTGTCCACCATGTGAGTGCCCTTGTAAGTACTTCCTTGCGAGGGGGGAACACATCGGTTGTGTTATGTTTGCAGAGTATAGAACTGTTAGTTATACGCTCTCTCATCTTCTCTGATTAGACGACTGTTGTAGAGTGTCTCTATAGGTTTTTAGTGCTTGCGCGCTGCCGCTTAACCCCACCATATTGCCTATGACGTTCCTCTTGCGTCCTCTAAGTCTCATGCGTGCCTCAAGTACAAAGGACGACTGGTTGACGAATGCTTATACGTCTTGAAGTCTTGTTAAGTACGAACCCGTACTTATTGCTGCTTCTACGGGATATAACCGGGCAGGTATGAAGATATGCTCGATGAAGACGACGTTAGCAAGGTTACCCTTCCGGCTTGGCCTGGGCAGGGTTATGGACGCCACTGGTTATCTTCAGGACTCTTAGTCCAAATTTGTATCTTGTCCGTACTCGGATGTATTTGATCTTCTGTATGATTTGGATCTTTGTATGTATCTATTTGTATCTTGACTCGTTAGAGTCGTTGTTGTATTATATGTTCTTGTGGGCTCTATTGTAATCCTGTTGTAATGTTACCTCTCGTGATTGATTCCACCCGCATCGCGTGCATGTTTCGGCGTGTACGAGGCGCTTGGTGGTGCGTCTCCTAAAATCGATATCGTGCGGATTTCGGCGGATTCGCTGGGATCCTCATGGTACCGGTTTTGGGGCGTCACAGAAGGCAAAGGAAATTTTGATGTCAATAACAAGGCATCACATTCTACCAACTTCAAGAAGAAGTATGAGAAGAAGAGAGGAGTCTGCCATGTTTGTGGTGATCCTGATCATTGGGCTCCCAACTGCCCGAATCACTTTAACAAGCATCAGCATGGGAAAGGCGGCAAGACCGCCAATGTTGTCATTGGTGATACTGAGATGAAGGATACAGGGTATGGCAGCAGGGACTTCTTCCGTGTTGATGGGCAATGGTTCGCATGCTTCTGTTCATGGTGTTGGTACGGTCGATCTGAAATTTTCTTCGGGGAAGATTGTACGGCTGAAGAACTTTCATTATGTTCCCTCTATAACTAAGAATCTTGTTAGTGGATCTCTTCTATGTAGAGATGGATACAAGCTTGTCTTTGAGTCAAATAAATTTGTAGTGTCCAAGTTTGGAACCTTTGTTGGTAAAGACTAGAGTGTGGAGGCATTTTTCGCCTATCTTTGACTGATGTCTGTAATAAAGTTGTAAATCATGTTTGCAACAATGAATCAAATTTATAGCATTCGCGTCTTTGTCATATCAATTTTAATTGCATCACGTGACTATCCAAATTAAGCTTAATTCATCACTTCACGCCTATTAAGGGATCTAAGTGCCGAGTTTGTGTGCAAGCTAAACAATGTCACCAGTCTCATAAAACTGCAGAAGCAAGAAATTTGGCACCACTAGAGCTCATACATTCTGATCTCTGTGAGATGAATGGTGTGTTGAAAAAAGGTGGAAAGAAATATTTCATGAAGTTAATTGATGACTCTACCAGATATTGTCATGTGTATCTTATGAAATAGAAAGATGAAACTTTTAGTTTCTTCAACATTTATAAAGCCGAATCAGAAAACCAACTTGATCAAAAGATTAAGAGGCAAAGGTCTGATCATGGTGGAGAGTACTTTTCCAACAAGTTTGATTCCTTTGTGTGGAACATGGTATAATCCATGAGAGGACGCCTCTCTATTCACCTCATTCAAATGGGGTGGCTGAAAGAAAGAACCGTACTCTAACAGATATGGTTAACGCCGTGTTAGATACATCGGGTCTCTCCAAGGCATGGTGGGGGAGGCAATTATGACTGTGTGTCATGTCCTAAACCGAGTTTCCACAAAGGACAGAGAGATAACTCCATTTGAGCAATGGGAGAAGAAAAGATTAAAACTCTCTTACCTACGACCTTTGGGTTGTTTGGCGTTAGTCAATATTCTATTTCCTAAGAAGCGCAAGGTTGGACCAAACACAGTGGATTGTGTTTTTCTGCGATATGCTTTTTATAGCATTGGCTATAGATTCTTGGTTATAAAATGTGATGTGTCCGACATGCGTGTTGGTACAATTATGGAGTCGAATGACGCGAACTTCTTTGAGGACATTTTTTCTATGAAGGAAATGTCTAGCTCAAGATGCCTACTTCGTCAAGTCAGGAATTAGTTCCAACACCTAAACCTACCATTTCGATGTAACACATTGAAAATCCTATGGAAGAAAATAGTGAAACTCCTAAAAGGAGCAAGAGACAGAGGACTGCAAAGTCTTTTGGTGATGATTTCATTGTATACCCTGTGGATGATACTCCCAGTTCTATTTCAGAGGTCTATGCTTCTCCAGATGCTAACTATTGGAAGGAAGCCGTCCGTTGTGAGATGGATTCCATCTTGGCTAATGGAGCTTGGGAAATCACTTATCGTCCTTAGGGGTGCAAATCTGTAGGATGCAAGTGGGTATTTAAGAAGAACCTTAGCCCTGATGGTACTATTGAGAAGTACAAGGCACGACTTGTGGCCAAGGGTTATACTCAAAAGGAAGGTGAAGATTTCTTTGATACTTATTCACCTGTAGCACGCCTGACCACCATTCGCGTACTACTTTCGCTAGCTGCCTCACATGGTCTTCTCGTTCATCAAATGTATGTTAAGAATGCTTTCCTAAATGGAGAGTTGGAAGAGGAAATTTACATGGATCAGCTAGATGGATTTGTGGTAAATGGTCAAGAAGGAAAGGTGTGCAAATTTCTGAAATCTTTATATGGCCTTAAGCAAGCGCCTAAGCAGTGGCATGATAAGTTTGAAAGAACTTTAACTACTGCAGGCTTTACTATAAATGAAGCTGACAAATGCGTGTACTATCGCCATGGTGGGGGCGAAGGAGTCATTCTTTGTTTGTATGTCAATGACATACTAATCTTTGGAACCAATCTTAAAGTGATTGAAGAGGTCAAGGTATTCCTATCTCGCCTTTTTTGAGGTGAAGGATCTAAGAGTGGCTGATGTTATCCTGAACATCAAGTTACTGAGAGATGACAATGGTGGGATAACACTGCTTCAATCTCACTATGTAGAGAAGATCTTGACTCGTTTTGGGTATAGCGACTACAAGCTTACACCAACACCATATGATCCTAGTGTGCTACTTCGTAAGACTTAGAAGAACTGCAAAAGATCAATTGAGATACTCTCAAATTATTGGCTCGCTTATGTATTTAGCCAGCGCTATGAGGCCTGACATCGCGTTTGTTGTAAGCAAACTTAGCCGGTTTGTTTCAAATCCAGGTGATGATCATTGGCATTTTCTTGAGAGAATTGTGTGTTTTTTGAAATGCACTGCGAGCTATGGGATTCACTATTCCGGGTATCCATGGGTACTTGAGGGTTATAGTGATTCAAATTGGATATCCGACGCTCATGAGATAAAGGCCACGAGTGGTTATGTATTTAAACTTGATGGTGGCACTGTTTCTTGGAAGTCTTGCAAGCAGACCATCTTAACGAGGTCAACTATGGAAGCAGAATTCACAACATTAGACACTGCCACTGTTGAAGCAGAGTGGCTGAGACAGCTCTTGATGGACTTACCTGTGGTTGAAAAACCTATACCCGCCATCCTGATGAACTGTGATCATCAAAGTGAATAATTCTAAGGACAATATGAAGTCATCAAGTCATGTGAAGAGGAGACTAAAATCTGTCAGAAAAATGCGAATCTCCAGTGTTATTGCGTTGGATTATATCCAAACATCTAAAAATTTGGCAGACCCCTTCACAAAGGGTCTATCACCTAATGTGATAGATAATGCATTGAAGGAGATGGGTATGAGACCCACACTATGAGTTGCTCACGGTGGCAACCCACTCTATATGATCGGAGTTCCCGTGAATTAGAATTGGGAGACAAGCGGTTGATGATTTGAGAGGCGAGTATCCCTACCTTTTGTACCACTCCAGTAAGATGCAATACTCTCCTATTCTGCAAGGCAGGTTGATTTTTATCTTAATGTGTTCTAAGTGGCTTATTTATGCAGAGATGTTGTCCTGCAGAACATCTTTTGAAGAACATACCTATAGGAGTCTGACTGTTAAACGTCGTAGTCCATGAGATTTGGGTGCTCTCTAATAAACTCATGAAAGGTCAAGGAGTATGACACATAAGCTCCACACGCGGGGAAGTCCCACGGTAGCCTAGTATCGATCAAGGCTTTGTGTGAAACTAGATTCGCAGAAAACTTGCAGTTCAATGCGTAGTGCATTATCCAAGTTCCTTACTAGTGTAACATAGAGGTCTAGGTGGAAGTTCAACTTAGCAGTCTCCACTGTAGCATCAGTATATAAACAGTGTTTTGGAACCAAGGCAAATTTCATGTTCCTGTGGGATCTGGTGGGGGATTGTTGAAATTTTGGCCCATTTTGGACCAGCCCATTTAATATTCTAGAAATTTCTAATAAATCCTAGAGGCCCATTTGGCCCATTCATGCATGGCAAGGGGTGGGACAAAAGTTTAGCTCCACATTGCTAGTTGAAGGAGAGTTCGAGTAGCTTATATGGGGAGCTCTTCACACCACTTGTAAGAGAGAAATAATAGGGCGAAATAGGAGCTGACCACACGCGCTCTCGTCCTCCGACGACGCCGCTCGCTCACCTCCCTGACCCTTCGTTTCGTCTCCTCGCGTGGCCTGTTCGGCTCCTCCCTCTATGCCTATAAAAGAGAGGTCACTCCTCTCTCGAGAGAGATAGATACAGCCACCACTACCTATGTGCCTACCTCCCGGTTCCAGAGCTTTGCGCTACTGCTCAAGTCTTTCCCATTCCGGCCTGCGGCGTGCAGCGCCGATCGGGACAGTAGGCCTCCGGAATTGAGCTGCTTCGAGTCATATACGGGAGAAAGGCGATAAGGTTTTTGGGAGCGCTTTCGCATGGCTACTGGCTTCATCACGAACGCCGACGACACCTTCCCCCATGACGACTTCTTCACGAACGTCAACGGCCTCTTCGAGGACATGGGGGCATCACCAACAACGGTCACGCTATTGCTTCTGCTTCTGTTCAGTATGTACTCATATATCCTATGTTTAGGTTCATGTTTCAGATCATGGTTCGGTTCCTTGTTCTAGCATTTGGAGTAGATATGCTCTCCTCAAATTCACTAGTGCGTATGTATTATTTGCATATTGCCTAAAAGTTCATATGACTAGTTTGATCCATGTTATAGTAGGCATGTTTTATCTACTATTTTCATGGATTAATTTTTGCGGTAAATTGCTTATATGTCCATCACAAACTAAGATCAACTCTAACATAATTTTTAAATAGCCTAAATTTTAGGGACAAGGTATATCTGAACTCGGGTGTAGATGCTTCTGGTTGAATAAAAAAATCAAATAAAATAGCAAACAAATTTTAAAAAATCTATTTTTTTTTATAATGAACATGAACAAGTTTTCAAACCGCACATAAAAAATCTCCGAAAAACGACATATGTAGTGGAATGTGCAAAAAAGATAAACCCGAGTGATGTAAGCAACAAATCTAGATGTTCCAAACAACACTACATTTTGTCTTTTTTTTTTCACAGACCGTTACATATGTCTTTTCTCTGAGAATTTTGGTGTGCGGTTAGATCACTTGTTCATGTTCATTGTACAAAAATTTCAGATTTTTTTGAATTTTTTTGATATTTTTTCGTTTCTTATTTAATCAGGAGCATATACACCCGGGTTTAGAACTGACTTTTCGAAGTTTTAGAAAATCTATAATTGCGGCTTCAAAAGTGTCTCCCAAAATGATTTAGGGCGTCCGGCGTTTGACCATTTCCAGACACGCACCCCAAATCCCTTTTCCATCCAGCACGACCGAATACAATGTATGGCGCTCCGAGCCCATCTCCGCCATATAGAGGACGCTGCGGTGCCCCAGACACAACCAAAAGACGCGTAATGAGTGGCGGTCCAGCCTCGTCAGCCACACAAAACAATTTTATTTCTCCCGCCACTTTCCTCCCTCCCCACCGCTTCTTTCATTTCTCATTCGCGCCACTTGATTCCTTTCCCCTCCCGCCGCCCATCTCTCCCAGACCGTCGCCGCCAGTCGTAGACATGCCACCTAAAACCCCAAGAATAAGAAAGCAGACGGCAAGGTGGCAACAAGTCACCGAGCAAGGCACTCTCGAAGAAGGGGTCGAAGGCGCCCTTTACGAAGCCGTGGAAGGCGCCACTGCCGAAGTTGAAACCGGAGGTGTGGACCTAGGAGGAATGGGAGGCAGACTGCGTGCGCCTCAATGCCGCGACTGTGGAGCAACGAGATCGGCGCATGACGGAGGTGGCGAAGAAGGCGAGAGCTGCCAATGCGAAGCAAGTCTCCGCTCTCACCACTGTCCTTTCCACGAGCCCGTGGAGCGGCTCGGCGAACGACCCGACGAACATTTTGGGAATGGCCTCTCCATCGGTGCTAGGTTTCTTCAACGACCCCGGGAGCGAGATGCCGCGGTTCTCGCCCCATTGCATATTTGTTGTTATATGTAGATGAATAATTCTCACCGCCAACACGACCTACCTACTCCATCATATTATTTCATCCTTGAAAAGTGAGTTTTCGATGAATGACCATGGTGATATTTATCATTTCCATGGCATCAATGTACATCGCACACACATGATGGGTTGTTTCTTTCGCAGCAGCAGCAGTATGCATTAGGGCATCTCCAATGGGGCGCGCAAACAGACGTTTTTCGTTCGTTTGCGTCTACGCGGACAAAAAATGCGCTCCAGCAGCTAGACACAAAACGTCCGCAGCGTCCGTTCTGACGCAAACGTGGACCAAATATGCACCAGGAATGCGTCTGTGCGAACGCGTCCGCACGTCCGTTTGCGTCCGTTTGTCCTGCATGACCTTTTCTCTCTCTTCTTTTAATGCAGGAAAGACTCATGCGCTGGCCATTGCAAGCCACACAAATGGAATCTTTCCCTCCCTCTCCTCTCTAGTCAAGCATGACGGTTAAAAAATGTGTCCCTGTCGCTGGAGAAGGGGCAGACGCATGCAGACATGCAGACGTTTTTTATGTCCATGCCCAACGTAAACGGATATAAATATGCGTCGTCCCGTTGGAGATGCCCTTAGAGATCTTGGAGCAAGCTAAGATGACAAATTGTCATCCGATCTCCACACCTATCGACACCCGGTCCATGCATATCATGGATTATATGCATGTAAAAAGTTGGGTGCACAGGGGCGGGCCCATAATTTTGAGTATGTGTACTCAAAATTATGAAATATTTTGAATACGAATTAGTGATCACACATATCTTATATTTGAGTACGAACAAGTGAAATACTAAATGACGTGGAACTCATATTTTCTTGAGAAACCCTCATAATTAAAGATATTTGTGTTTGAGAAACATATGTATGAATTCACCAAAATAAGTGCATCGAGTAGAACAAAAACTATATGAGTTTTCTATAACAACACATACATGAAAAAAGTTATCTAAAAATATAAGGAATAAATTGATTTACATGGGGCTTGAACTCAGGACCCATTGAAAAAAGATTCCCATCCAAACAATTGGAACTACTTCAACATTCATGTAAAAGATGTGCAGTTTTTCTTTTTTTAATATTCTTGGAACATTCATATATCAGTACATTTTTCGAAATGTTTGGGTATTCATCTGAATACCCTTGAATTGAAGTGGACCCGCCCCTACGGGTGCATCACTACGATTAGTGATAAGAAAAATAATAATAGCTGCATAGGTAATGTGGTATCATAATACGTAGAACTGAAAAAATAAATACTACCTCCATCCAAAGGCTTAAGGCCTATATTCTTTCAGAAAGTCAAACGAAGTAAAGTTTGACCAAACTTTTAGAAGAATTTATGAACAAATATGATATTTTATAGGTACCATATGAAAATATACTTCATTATCTATCTAATGATATTGATTTTGTACTTTACATGTTAATAATTTTTGATAAAAACTTAGTCAAACTTAACATATTTGACTTTCTGAAAAAAATATAAGCCTTAAGCTTTGGAATGAAGGTAGTATCAAATTTCTACCATCAATAAAAATAATAAAATTTGACTTGAAATAAACCTAAACATACACCTACTTGTGAATGGAGTGAGTAAGGGAAGTTTTCCTAATATAGTGAAAAGAAAAACCTTATTTACTGCTAGTCCTGTACTACTATTAGTACAGTATACATGATGAGAGAATCTTGTACAGGCTACTATAGCTATCGGTGTCCAAGCAGAGCGGACTATTGGACTATCGATCGCACACAGTAGAGAAGAAAGAATCGAATCACACTTCACAGATTGGCGGTGATTCGCATGCACGGAACGCGACTGGACGCATGGGCAGATTTATTTGACAGTGCTGGCCGAGTTGTCGTCTCGATACACAGTGGTGGTCGTTTCTTCCCGGTGGCCGGTGCAACTCGATCAATGCGACAAAATGCGCCGGCGACGGGCAGGAATCAGCCATATGCCCATACCTTCGGATCCTGGACATGAGGGCATCTCCAGCGGCGCGACGCAAACGGTCGCTCAGCGATCGTTTGGATCCGCTTTGGTCGTAAATGCGTCTGGCACCGTCTCCAGCGGCACGACGTAAAGTGACCGGGCCGTCCGCGGAGACGCAAACGCGGACGCGCAAAGTGTCCGCTGCGGTCTCCACCGGGCCCGCCTGGCAGCGAGCCTGCATGGAGGGCATCGCTTCCGCGGCCATCGCTTCCGCGATCAGCGCTTCTGCGTCTGCGCCGCCATGAATGCCGCAGCTTCCTGTTCTGCGCGTGCACTGGCGGGCGGCGGCTGGGCTTCTGCGCCGTCTTCAATTGCATCGTATCCCGTGCGCGGCCGCCCATTAAAAGTCCAGCGGCCGCGTTGCTCCTTCGCCCACAGCTCCACTCGCACCACAACCGCCGCTGCGCCATGGGGAAGAAGAACGACTTCGAGGCCTCCGGCAGCGGCAGCAAGAAGGTGCCGCTCCCCGTCACGGTGGGGAGGCTCATGCACGGCAAATGGGTGTCGTGCGACGCCTGGTCCGGCGTGCAGCTGCCTGGCGGCTAGCGGCTCAGCTGCCGTCGGGTTCCCATCCCTCCAGTACCAGCGCGCGAGCCTGAGCGAACAAGGAGATCCGGCGGCGGAGGCGATATCTGCCGGCGGACCTCCTCGCCGATCCGGCGTACGCCATCGACTCGGAGAGTTGGCGTACGTACCTGTCCACGGAGACGGACATCAGACGAAGGGCTGGCTTCATGGGCGACAGGGATTATCCCTTCGGCCCTTGTTGCGGTCAGAAACCCACCGGCGGGCAGCGACTGGCAACACCATAGAGCCGGGAACAACTAGGGCTGCGGCTGGCCCCAGTCCCTCAGAGCGACGGCCCGCAAAGCCTTCTGGTCACACGTCCGATGCCGTCGCAAGGGCGTGCCACCTGACCTATACCTGGTCGGAAGGTGTTGGATGATGCCTCGCTTAGTTTCCCGCATGGCATACACGTAAACATTAAATACGAGCCTCGATCGGCTCTCGAGTTGTCTCGTGAATCGGCTCAAAGAGCCGATCCACCCATGATTCATACGAGGTGTACGAATATATGGTGGTCCTGCTTGATCAAGATAAAGCTAATGCGATCTACGACGATTTAGGGTTTTCACCACATAATCGGATCATCCTACTCACGATTGGGCCTCGCGCTCGCGCACGGTGACCGTAAGCCGATCCTAGACAGGGCCTAAAAACCAACACGAGGTTGATCCCCGGAACATCCTGTCTAGGGCTAGCAAACTCCACCCTACACGCCGCTGGATCCTCCAACCCTTTGTAGGGCCTAACTATTGCGGATATTAAACTAATCCTTGTAGAACAAGGAGCAACCGTAACGGATCGGATCTACTAAACAATGATCAAGCGGGTGCCGCCCCTACACCTAAGATAGGTGTAAGGGCGGCTAGATGCATAAGGGTTGCACTACGACAGCATATGATACGAAGAACAATGCTAACCCTAACACATCTAAGATAACTACGTTGCTCGCCATCAAAAGGGCTTCAGCACGAGCAACGCATGAACAACGTAATAAGCTTGTGCTGCCTAGATCGCAAGATGTGATCTAGGCAGCATGGTGCTTACCAGGAGAAACCCTCGAGACGAAGGAGTTGGCGATGCGCCGAGATTTGTTTGTGTTGAACGTTGGTTGTTGTTTATTCCATAAACCCTAGATACATATTTATAGTCCAGGGGACTTTCTAACTCAAGCGTGCACCTAAACGTGCACGGGTAAAACTCTAACTCCTAACAGACACGTATCCTACTATGGTACAGATACACGGGCAATTAGCCCAAACTTCGTATATAAGGCCGAATCACATATTCCTTCTGTAAATAATCTTCAAACTCATCTTGATCGCGGCCCACCTCTGACTCGGTCAAATTCTGGTGATAACACATGCCCCCCTGGTTTTGGAAATGACATTTCCAAAATCATTACGCTTTTCTTTCGTCGGGTCATGTCGTGGCAGAGCAGAACTGCCGCAGAATCTTTCATCATTTCGCCTCGTCTCCTGGGCTTCTCTGCACGAATTGATAATTTCGGCATAACGTCCTCGAGAACCGTCATGGCATTAAATCTCCACTACACTCCCTTTATTTATCTGTGCCAAACGGTTCACCATTCCATCCCCTCGCTCTGGACTAGCCTTTAGCCAAAAAACCCTCTCCTTTCACAGCCATGTCGTCCTCTTCCTCCTCTTCCGTTTCCCTCCAATCCTCCTCCTCAAGCGAGTCGATTCCAGAGCCCAACCAGATGGAGACGTACAGCACGCGCGCTCCCAAGCATTGGGACAAGCGGGAGTGGGACTTCGACTTCGTGCCAGAGGGCGAGGACCTCGTCTGGTCAGATGGGGCCATGCCCCTAACTGACGGGGAGGATGACCTCCGATTCCTGATCGACGGAGCACTGGAGGCGGAAAGCGACGACGACGACCCTCCCTTCCGGGGTAAATTCACCTCCGTCACCAAAGAAAAAGAGGATGACGAAGACGAAGACATCTCCTCCGACATGAAGAAGGAACAGAAGGACGACACCTCCTCCGACGAACCGCCGCCAAAGCGCATCCGTGGCTGGGCTTGGTCAGATGAGGATGATGACGATGACGAGGAAGACGCCTCAGCTGAAGGTTACAGTAGCAGCAACGAGGAACTCGCCGATAGCAGCAATGACGATGGATACCTCAGTGACGGCGAAGATAGCAACAGCCCTTAGAGTAGGGATCTACTAGCATAGGATTAGCTGTAGTAATCTGTTTCTTTTGTCGAACAATCGGCTCTTCTTTGTAAGAAATCTTATTATCAATGAAAAAACTTCCTTCGATTTTGCCGATGTCCTTCATGCTAATTTAGCCGTTTGTTAGCCTAACCAATGCTCAATGTCCGGTGGCAACGCATTAGCTTTTCTCAATGATGCGAGACATGCCAATTCAGTCATCCCTCCAAGTTAGCCAGCTCCGCCGATGACGATAGCACTTGGTACAGCTATTCGCAGCAGGCTGGTGATTTGGTCTTTTAGGACAAGCTGCCCCCCGAGCCTTAGTCAAGGCGAGCAAGGTAGTGAATCAGCCAAATGTGCCGCAATTGGCCTCACGTCATAATGCAGAGCCAGCCGATCTCAACAAAATCGGCTCCTCAGAACAGAGAATCTTCAGAGCGAGGTGCCCCCCAAGCTTCCTCAGTCCACTTCTTGCGCCTTGCTGATCAGATCGGCTCCTTTCCTTTCGTAGATTTGATGCAAACTTGCCCCAGCCGAAACTGCGGACTCGAATACTCGCAAAAAGAATCCGGGGGTTCTTGAGGAGAGGACCTGAGCCATTAAACCACTCCATTGAGGAGTTCTTCCATTAGAGTCTCTCTTCGTGGCCCACTTCCTGCTCCATTGCCCCTCTGATTATGACAGTTATACCTCCTGAGTCGATGGCCATGCACCGGCTTTAAGTTGATGTCTGCTGCATCAGCTGTGCTTAAATTTTTTTGAATTTTTACGGCCGATTTATGTATCGGCCCCCATACTTCAATACCCATCATCAAAAGATATCTTGGGCTGCTGGGCATTTGTAAGACGCTTCTACTGCATATCCTCGTGTTTTATCCACCTAGGTGCCCCCCGAGCCGATTCTTTCAAAGGATTTGGTGGTATCGGCTCTGTTGGATCAAATGTTGAACCCAGGCAGAATGGATGATGAGGATAATTTTGTCCGATTGCTGGAATCGGCCTCCACGTTGCTTGTTCGATGAAGGTTTTGTAATGTTCCTCCATAAATTTTTGGGGCCGATCACAAGGATCAGCCTCGCCACGTTCACTCATTGATTTGCTCCAGCTACATGGTTAGGCCAGTGGATACGACCAGCCTAACTTCATCCTCTGTCATGTCGATGCGCTCGCCGTCGTCCACCTTGAGTGCATCGTTTAATCCTCGAGCAGTAAACTCCGTTGGAAGGATGAACACCATGTTTGTGCCAGCCGATGTCTCATCATCGGCTTTCCTTTGTCTGGGGCGCCACTCTTTTCTTTGTGGCCGACCTTCTTCGTCCAGGGTTCGCTGAATTTTGGCGGCCAGATCAGAGCCGTGCCTTCCTCAACGTGTGCAGGTATAACCTTTCGGCTTCTTCCAACCCACGCGTACGCTGAACCCTTCGCTTCTGGGAACGGCTGAGCCCATCAGGGCACCATCTTGGCCGATGATACTTGTCTTCTTCATCATCGTCCTCTAGTTCCTCGAGATCTTCCACCCGAGCGGACTTAGCATGCTTGTTCCGAGGCGGGAGAGGTCCTAGACGCTTGAACACAGACACGTTAGCTGCATCCTTCTTCTTCTGTTTGCATTCTGGGCAGTTGCCGATTGTAGGCAATCGGCTCATTCCTGAGTCCCAGCAGTGTCTGAAGAAGGGGCAGTCCCAGTGCCTATCCACGTCGTCTTGCTCCCTCGACCTTTCCTTGGCGTGGCGCTCGTATCGCTCCTCGTCGTGATCATGCCGACGACGTCTCATGTCGTCCCTATCCAGACGATCCTTTTCATCATCGTCGTTGTACCGTCGGCGTTGGTCATGTTGACTCACATACTTGTTGAGGAGGTGATCAGAGAGAGGTCGCTGATATCTTATGTTCTTCACTTCTCCCTATGTGACGTAGCGCTTGCCGTCGTGGCGGAGCCGATCGCGTGGAGCGGCTTCCTCTGTGTCTTTGCTATGAGAGCAGCTGCCCTCATCTCCGTCCTTACCAGAGTGGTGCCCAGGTCCCACCATGTTGATATTGCACGATAAATCTGGCTGGCACTCTCCATGGTAAGTGTACTCCACCATGTTAATGGCGGGGAAGGGGTGTGTGTCGACCTTCATGGCGTATTGGTTGAAAATTAATCGCCCTTTCTCTATCGCCATTTGGATCTGCTGACGCCACACCCTGCAGTCGTTAGTGGTGTGGGTGAACGTGTTATGCCACTTGCCGTATGGCTTTCCGTTCAGCTCCTGCACCGTAGGGATCTTGTGGCCTTCGGGTACCTTTATATGCTGCTCCGTGAGCAAGAGATCGAAAATCTGCTCAGTTTTGGTCACGTCGAAGTCGAACCCTTTTGGAGGGCCTTGTGGCTTAACCCATTTGCAGGACACGGGGCCTGCCGCTCGAGTCCATTCAGCCACTGCTACCTCTCGATCTCCCGCAGCACCTTCATCCTCGTCGTGATCCACCAGGGCCACTGCACGCTTGAATTTGTCCTGGTAAACATCTGGGTGGCGCTGTTCATATGCTGACAGCTTCTGCACCATGTGCGCCAATGAAGGGTAGTCTCGCTTGGGAGGCCACGTCCTTGATCGATGATGAGAGACCCACCACCGCCAACTCGATCGCTTCTTTTTCACTAACGTGAACCGAATAGCATCGGTTCCTCACGGTCCTGAAGCGCCGGATGTATTCTGACACTGTTTCCCCGCGCTTCTGTCGTACTTGTGCTAGATCGGCAATGCCAGCCTCGGAAGCCTCTGAGTGATACTGCTCATGGAATTGCTCCTCCAATTGCTTCCAAGTCCGGATTGAGTTCGGTGGCAGCGACGTGTACCACCCGAAAGCCGATCCCGTGAGGGACCGTGTGAAGAACCTCACACGCAGCTCGTCCGATGCTGAGATCGTGCCCATCGTGCCAAATATCGGCTCACATGCTCGATGGAGCTGGAACCATCCGATCCACTAAACTTTGTGAAGTCCGGGAGCCGATATTTGGGTGGTAGCGGGATCAATTCGTACTCGTTGGGGTACGGCTTGGTGTAGCCGAACGTCTTCCTTTTCGGCATCATGCCGAACCGATCTTTCGAATTGTACAAATCTGATCCGCGGTGATGGCTGAAGGTGTCGAACCCTGAAGATTCGCCGGGGTGGCATACTTAGCCAGCCATGCTTGCTTTTCCGGTTCTGAGCCAACTGCAGGAGCTGGGCTCTGGAGGTTTGTCGGAGTGGCGTACTTAGCTAACCACGTTTGCTTCTCAAGATCTGCTCCCGACGTTCCTCCCGCTGTTCCAGAGGCCCCTGCTGTTGCAGCCTGGTTCGAGAGTGCCCGAGTATCGCCGTCTGGTACGTATGCGCATGCGTATCCGTGCGGGATCTCCTTGGGCGCCTCAGGTAGGAATTGGTAGTCACTAGGATCACCACCAATCTTGTAGACGACGTATGCCGATGAGTTCAGCACTTCTGGTGCCGCCCATGCGAACGGCAGCGGCGGATGGGACTGGAGTTGCATCTCTCCTTTGTAAGTCCCCAGAGCTGGTCCCGACGGAGAAAACCGATGGCTCATGATTTCCTGGATCACGCGCAGAGCGACACGCTCCAAAGTGTTCACCGGGCTCTCGGAGTGGCGGTGCAGCGAATGAGCCACCATGTAGTTGATCTCCTGACGCAGCCGACCTGGTGCGTTCTTCTGACGGGGCGGACAGGTCCACTCCATCGAGTGCGCCTTCAGGTGAGAACCCCTTCCACCTGACGCCGTGGGAGCGGGTTCTGTGGAAAGAGCCGATGAGTTCGGCTTCGAGGACTGCCTTGATCTCATCATGCTTCTTCTTGAGCTCGTCAGTCAGATCCTCGTACTTGACCGGAGTGCTTTCCGCCATCTCGGATGTAGATGTCCATGCGGTGGATGTCGAAGGTTGTCCCACCGGGCGTGCCAGAATGTGTTGCGGTCGAGAACCCACCGGCGGGCAGCGACCGGCAACACCGTAGAGCCGGGAACAACTAGGGCTGCGGCTGGCCCCGGTCCCTCGCAGCGACGGCCCGCAAAGCCTTCCGGTCACACGTCCGATGCCGGTCGCAAGGGCGTGCCACCTGACCTATACCTGGTCAGGAAGGTGTTGGATGATGCCTCGCTTAGTTTCCCGCATGGCATACACGTAAACATTAAATACGAGCCTCGATCGGCTCTCAGGTTGTCTTGTGAATCGGCTCAAAGAGCCGATCCACCCATGATTCATACGAGGTGTACGAATATATGGTGGTCCCGCTTGATCAAGATAAAGCTAATGCGATCTACGACGATTTAGGGTTTTCACCACATAATCGGATCATCCTACTCACGATTGGGCCTCGCGCTCGCGCACGGTGACCGTAAGCCGATCCTAGACAGGGCCTAAAAACCAACACGAGGTTGATCCCCGGAACATCCTGTCTAGGGCTAGCAAACTCCACCCTACACGCCGCTGGATCCTCCAACCCTTTGTAGGGCCTAACTATTGCGGATATTAAACTAATCCTTGTAGAACAAGGAGCAACCGTAACGGATCGGATCTACTAAACAATGATCAAGCGGGGTGCCGCCCCTACACCTAAGATAGGTGTAAGGGCGGCTAGATGCATAAGGGTTGCACTACGACGAGCATATGATACGAAGAACAATGCTAACCCTAACACATCTAAGATAACTACGTTGCTCGCCATCAAAAGGGCTTCAAGCACGAGCAACGCATGAACAACGTAATAAGCTTGTGCTGCCTAGATCGCAAGATGCGATCTAGGCAGCATGGTGCTTACCAGGAGAAACCCTCGAGACGAAGGAGTTGGCGATGCGCCGAGATTTGTTTGTGTTAAACGTTGGTTGTTGTTTATTCCATAAACCCTAGATACATATTTATAGTCCAGGGGACTTTCTAACTCAAGCGTGCACCTAAACGTGCACGGGTAAAACTCTAACTCCTAACAGACACGTATCCTACTATGGTACAGATACACGGGCAATTAGCCCAAACTTCGTATATAAGGCCGAATCACATATTCCTTCTGTAAATAATCTTCAAACCCATCTTGATCGCGGCCCACCTCTGACTCGGTCAAATTCTGGTGATAACAGCCCTGCACCGCCGGCTCGTCGTCAGCAGGCGCCGACGCGTCGTCAGCAGCCGCAGCACAACGACCGCGAGGACGAGGACGACGACGACGAAGCCTACGCCATGTACGAAGACGACGACGACTACATCGAGGCGCTCGCGTACCATAGCGAGGACGTGAAGGACGACAGCGACGACTACGTCGGCCTCGTCTTCCACGAATGGCGGCGAGGCCATGGCGGAGGGCCGGAACCTCGAGTTCCCCGACAACATGACGGACGACGAGATGGCCAAGGTCGGCCTCCTCGTCTCCGAGTACGACGCGCCTGTGCAGCCGCCGTTGCCCCGCTACGCCACCGCTGTCATGCCGCCGGGCCTGTCCGCGGATGAAGCCCTTCGACGAGCGCTCCTGGACTCGGCGGCGCCTCCTCCACCGCCGCCACGGCCTTGGGAGCCTCCCCACCGCCGCCACGGCCTTATGGCTGGGCTCCTCATCCGCCGCCACGGCCGCGGCCACGGGTGCCTCCACCGCCGCCTCGGCCGCAGCCTCCTCAACCTCGAGCACCGCCATCACGCCCGGCGTACGCTCCCCGGATGGCTGCCGGCCGTGGGACATACCCGAGGTCATCTTGCTCGACGACTGACGAGGAGCGAGCACGGCCACGATGCGCAGCAGTAGGCGTTTTAGGTTTTTTTTTTATGTTTTCAAGTATGTAAGTTATATTTCAGTTTTTGTAAATTATGTTTCAGTTCAAAAAAATGATTCATCCTAAAAAAAAAATGCGTCGTACCGTTGGAGCCACCCCCGACGCAAACGGACGCGCGGTCGTTTTCGACCAAAAGGACCGACGCAAACGAACGCGCGCGGACGCTAAAATGCGTCGCGCCGCTGGAGATGCCTGAGGGCTGAGATATCTGTTGGAACGAGAGCACAGACCTTGCCGCTACTGCACATGTCGGTCAATGATTCACCCGATGCTACCGGCTGGTCAACAGCAGCGATCCCTCCTGTACAACGCAACGTACACCTGATAACTGGCCCACCTTCCCACCTGCCCGTGAATAAGGCTATTTTTCAAATTAAATTTCAGAAATAGCACATAATTTCAGAAAATTTTCAAAAATAATATGGCCTTGCCGTGGCCCATGCCAATAGGTACCTATCAGCTTCGTCGACGCCGATAAGTACTTATTGGCCTGACCGACGCCGAAAGGTTTCCATAATAGGGGACCATCATTTATTGGCTTCTATTTCTAATTAAAAAATATATTATTTTAGAAAAAGCAGGAATAAGGTCCCTTTTTACCGCGGTATCATGCATGTTTTGCTAATTTTAAGCAAAAAAGTTATAATACTTCCCCCTTTTCAATTAGGATGCATATTAGTCTTTCTTAAACTTAAATTTTATAAAGATTGACAAGTTTAAATAAAAATATACTCCGTATTAACTTTCATAATATCAAATACATACAATATAAAAAAATTCACAATGGTTCTAGTAACATTGACTTAGTGTTGCCGATGTTTGAAATCATTCTCTGTATATTGATGAGACCTACCTCTAGGCCTTGTTTGATTTATTAATATAGTACTCCGATTCATATTAATTAATTTAATTTTTTTTATAGATATCTAGTCAACAATCACGTCTAGATACATTCGTATGTAGATAAAGTTGAGTCAAATAATTTAAATCAGAGAAAGTACATAAATAACTGAAAATGGCGACGACGGCTTCATGCTCCCATACGAGATTACGTGTGCAATATAGTGTGTATATATATCAATTAACCCAAGTGTATACATAAGAATATATTGTCGCGGGGACCACTACCCCAGAAGCACCAACTAGTATGTAGAGAAATAACAGATTATGCCTTACGACCCTACAAGTAGTGCAACCAGTTAGGTTCTCCAAATTAACTTGTCGATTTAACTTACACAAAAGAGAAAATCAAACTTGACCATCCATCAAGTCTTGTCATGCAAATCTCTACTATTAAGAGCAAACTGGTGAATGCCTGGTGTCACATTTTCTGGATGGACAATAATACCCCCACGTCTCCTACTATTAAAGTGGAACATGTGAATGACTGGTGTCACACTTTCACCTAACTAAAAAAATGACACCGCATACATGTTTTATACTCAAAGTTATCCCGTCCAAATAGATCTCACGGTCAAACCGAGAAGATTGCTTCACATATTCCCTTATTATTCTCAACTACTTATGCTCCACTTAGCGTCTTATCTTAACAAACCAACTGAAGAGACGGACGAGGAGTTGGAATAGGGGTTATACTACCTTCGTCCTCCTCGCCAAATGCATGGACTTCCCATCGAAGAGGGAGTAGTTAACGCCTTCGTGCTCCTCATAATCCTCCAGAGTTCATACTACGCATCTTCCTTCGTATTTGGCCACGCGGGAGGAAATGCAGCAGAAGCAAATTAAGCACCTCGCCGCGCTCGCCGTCGCTCTGGCGGCGGCAAAGCTCTTGCGTTGCAGCTTAGTACGCGCTTTGCGCACGCTTCAAGGAGTGATTCTCGGCATACTGCATCATCGTCCTCGCTGGGTGGCCGGATCTTCTCGTCGTAGAGCACCTCCTGTACATCGCTCGCCGGTGCACTAAGAGCATCAGTCGTGTCCCCCAAACCGTCCTCCAAAACGCGTCGGATTGAGCGTTTGGGGGACGTGTTTCGTTCGTGATGTGTTTGGGGATGTCGCTCCCCCAAACAAAATTTCGGAAATTTTAAATTTAAGCGAGATTCGATTAGATTCGTCCAAACTTACATAGATTCTAACGAAATTTGACTAAATTTAAATTAAACCTAATCTAGAAGTACTTGCGGCGGCCGGAGGCATCGTAGTACTGGTGGAAGTTGTACATGTCGTCGGTGACGACCTCCTGCTTGACGCGCTTGTCGACGGGCTCGTCCTTCACCAAGCCGCTTGGTCCTGCCTCGCTGTCGTCGGTGAGGTCCACGAGCTCCTTGCCGGAGTCGCGGATGGACATGGAGATCGCCATGTCGAGGTCGCCCCTCCAGGCGTCCTTGTCGTTCATCGACGCCAAGCATGCCGCCCGCAGCCCTGGGCAGTCCTCGGGGTCGTCGCTGCTGGCAATGAGCCGCTGCTGCCGCTCGTACTCCGCCAGTAGCACCGCCTGCGCCGCTTCCTCCGGCTCCTCCTTCACTTCCGGCTTCTGGATGAGGACGGTGCCGCCGCGCATCTCTTGCTGCCGCCGGCTGCCGCTGCCACCACGCCTCGTGTTGACGGGCGTCGCCGGCTCCTCCTTCACCTCGCGTTTGGGGACGCTGTAGGGCGCCGAGCGGTACGACGAGGACAGCGTCGATCGGGCCGGTCCTGAGGAAGAAGAGTTCGAGGAGGACGAGTACGTCGTCCTCCTCGGCTGCCATTGCGGTGGTCCTCCTCGAGGAGACGGTGGCAGTGAAGGCGGCGTCTCCAACCTTGGAGCGCCGTTGCGGATGCCGCAGATGACATTCTCGAGGGTGCGCCCCGGAACGCCCTGAACGAGGCGCGACCGTCCTTGTTCCAGTTGTTGGGCCCGCCGATGAGGCCAGTGGTGCTGTGCATCTCGACGTCGTACTTGGCCTTGAAGTACGTCGCCCACCAGGCGTCGTTGTTGTTGGCCGCCCATGTCGGATCCGCCGGCTCCTCGGCGGTGAGTTGAGCCCGCCGGGCCTTGATGCCGTCCCTCCATTGGTCCGTGCCCAGCTTCGGCGGCAGCGGGACGCCAATGCCGTTCACGGCCATCTTCCAGCCGCCGCTGCTTGGCAGCCGCATGTCCGGCGGGACTAGATATCTACGCCGCTGCTTGATGGGTGGTCTTATCTGCGCCGCTTCGGTGCGCATGCGCAGCACTGATGCGGCTCCTCTCGGTCGGCCATGGAGGCGAGAGAGAGGACAACGGTGGTGCTGCTGCTATGCACTGGAGACGGTGCCGTACCTGCATCAACCTCGGAGCTGAGTGTGCTTCATCTTCACCGTCGTTCAAACGGCGGTTAGCCTGCTCTCCAACAGGGGACTCATGCCGGCGTCTTCGCCCTGCCCTGCATCTTATGGCCGAAAGGCGGCCCTTCTCCAGGTTCTCTTCCTCCACAGGGAGGCTTTCTGGCTCGTCGTTAACAACTCCTGCTCCCAATGCCCCAAGTGGCTTGCTCCCCGGCGGCGTTGGAAGCGGTCGATGGCGGTGTCCTTTCTCCGGCGCAGATCAAAGACCTGATCGTTTTTTTGCTTTCTTACCTAGGGTCTTGCTTGCAAAGTACGAGGGCTTCTCTGTTATTTCGTGTTTTTCAGAGACCCTTTATGTAATCTGGTCTGTAACCGCGTGGATTTAATACAGCTCCTGATCCTTCAGGGCCTTTATGTTTCAAAAAAAAGAGACAAATAACTCATCGATTATTACACAATCAACCAAGGTGATTATATTTTTTAAATGCATGTTTCTAGATAACAATATTTACAATTAATTTCTATAAATGTTACGCTTCTGCAGGTGATGGACAATATAGAAATAGATGGTCATATTTCAAAATAAGCCAGCACCATAGGCCCCGAAGTTATCTCCTCCCGCAACCTGTATATATTAGGATAAGTCATTGTCCATTCTTAATATTATTGATGTGTTTTAATGATCACCATTTGCAGATTTATTTGTCACACGCATTAATTGTTAACTTCATCGTGTTCACCATCGACAAACTTGAGTGTCATGTATCTGTTTTAGACCCATTTTTCGACCTCTATCAGAAGAGATGTACCAATTGAAATAATTACATAGTATTTGAAATTTATTTCTTGAAATAGCACAACTTGGTTAAAGTTCCAAAATTTATTTCTAGGTATGTAAATACCCTCATAGTATTCCAATACCAACAAATCCCCGAGTGATTTCCTCTTGTAATCATTATGAGCAATTTACTTCACTATCGTCCTAATATCCAAGATAATTATATTCAATTTATTTGTGGAAACTTATTTGGTTACTTAGTCTTCACTTTTATGCTCTTGTGGGATAGTAAAATAATTTTTTTCATCCAATTTACACCCGTGAGTATTATATATTCACATTCTTACGTTTTTATGGAAAAAATTAATCTACATCATATATTGCTTGTGCAAGATAGCTATGAGTTGAGAAAGAAGCTTTTGATACATGTGCTCAAGTACCACTCACATGAAGTTGATGATAACATTCCTAATGATGCGTGTGAATACCTTAGCCATCTCAAGGGAGAATGGCTTTTAATAAATGAGAGATAATATGTATGTCCTTGCATGTTATACATATTACACCGAATTTTGTGAACTAAACACTATGTGGTTTTTGCGTACTTAAATATTTATTATGTGTATAAGGTAAGGAGCCGTGGCAAAGCACGGGCATTCAACTAGTTGATGTAAAGCTAGAGTCTCCGCGCCTGAGCCATTCATCACCATCATCATTATAATCATCATCATCATGAGTAGCATCAGCGCTCACTGTTAGTCTCTTGCTCCCAGGTACATGCATCAAGTATTAACCTCGCGTAACAAGGAATCAGACATATAAACCAGTCTATGTACATGCTTTGACTAGGTCCATGTGCTCGACGATCGTACCTCGCAAACTTGATCCTGAGATCACACCAGACCAATCAATCAACAACAGGAGTGTGTTCGGGCTTAAGGTTTGCAGGGCAAGAAGATCAGCTAGAATCAATATGTGATTAGCGCTAATACAAGACAAATGGATTGATCATCGTATCAAAATCCAATCAAGCCCAATTTTTTTTGTTCTTACAGGGACTGTCCAATCAACCAATGCTGCGAAGCTTGACACTAACCGTGTTCCAATCTCCAGACACGGACCAAGTGGCCTGCCTGAATCCCCTTGAACCAATAGAATCCAACACCAGGCTTATGTTACACCCCAGTGGCATCTACTTGCATCGAGCCAATAGTTAGAGTTGCAAAACCGTCGACGCAAAGTGTTCCAGCTCCCAACGTTGTTTCTTCGGTTCAGTCGACCAGCCTGCAGGTAGCGTTGGGCTATGAACAAAACAAGTGCTCAACTGCCCTACTTGGCTTTGGCTACTTAATTCACCTTAATCAAACAATATACTACAGTTAGTCTGTAAGGAAGAGGGACTTCATTCCTAGTAAATAAAAATGATGTGCACTTATTATGCCCACCACATACCAGGCCTAGAGCCTAAACAGGGTGTTTATCGCCTGTACTTCTGATGCAGGCTAAAATAGATGCCAATCGCATCGGTGGTCATTGAGCAGAGGGCAGCACAGTGCCAAGAGGCTGGCAGACTTGTGTTTTTGAGATCTGTAGCGGCAGACTTGTTCCTACAATTTTGTTTTCTTAACATTGCCAAATTTGAAGTGCTATGAAGTGGAATTGTAAACCTAGGCCAACATTGCCAAAATTTTGAGATCTGTTTCTGAGATCTGTAGCGGCATATAGTTTAACAGACACTGTCTACATATTACATATATAACACCCCAAAAGTGGAATTGTAAACCTAGGACACAAGCATTGCTGTAGAAAACAAGGGTGACATGAGTTCCATCCTTAACTGAAGGGACACCACAGTAATCTCCTAATGCTCCATGCTTTGCTCTAACTAGAAGCGGAGCGCGCAGTTGCAGACTTGCAGTATTAACCGGCGTGTCTCTTACGTTCTTTGCTTTCTGGAGTGTCACTGGGCAGGGTATCTTGGTTCCCCCGAGCTGTTGTATTTGGAGTAACAGTTTCCAAGAAGCATGTGTAAATGGCAACATTGTACCAAAGGAAGGCAACCAAGGTCATCATCAACAGCAAACTGCACAAGATGGAGAGGATATGGGATATGAAGCTGATCGCAGGAGCAATTATCATCCCTGGGACAAGAGCGGGCAGTATCTCTGGCATCTGCTCTCTGAGGATAACTCCACGCACAGGCAGCTCGGCGGAAACGAAGAGCACCCACACGGCAGAATGGATCCACCCAAAACACGATAGGATGAAAAGGATGTCCAGCTCGTCCCTCAAGGGCTGTACAGTGGTAATAATCGCCATGAGCAAAGTCCAGACCAGCACTGCAAAGGGTGCCGCGGTATTGATGTTGAAGTTGAGCTCTCTGACGCTGTTCTGGATATTGAAGGAGGGGGGAGGCAACTTGAGTATATCGGGCTCGGTTCCCTGGAGCAGGCGGTGCACGGCGAGAGAGTAGCCCAGGTTTCCGGCAGCCCAGACCGTGCCGAAGAAGAGGACGAAGGTGGTGGCGGTTGAGCCTACCGCGGGGGCGAGACAGAAGGCGAGCATGGGGATGTAGGAGATTCGAACCCATTCGGTGAGGAGCGACCGATGCCGCGACATGCACATGAGGAAGACCAAGACGTATGCACAGACGCTGACCGACATGATCTGCACTTGCGACATGGGGTGTCCGTCGAAGCTCGCCAGCAATAAGATCGGAACGGCCACGGCCACCGCCGCCATCAGAACCAACACTACGGCGCGCGGAGTCACACGTCTGGCGGGTGACGTAGGCCTCTGTTCGTCGCTTCCGGTGGCCCCCTTGTCGGAGGCAGGGCAAGCAGCCATGGATCGAGTCGGGGACGACGGCCCCTTTTCCAATTCTCCGCTGAGATCTTCGTCGTAGTGGCCCCCTTGTCGGAGGCAGTGGATGGGAACGGTGGCAGCGGCGGAGAAATAGGGTTTGGATCTGGGGAACGATGGAAGAATGGAACTGTGTTTTTTTCAGGTATGGTGCTTTTCCTTAAGCAGAGACCTGACACAAGTTTCTTTCTTGCCTTCGTTAGACGAAAGATTTATGCAATCATGCAAATTGACATAAAACCCTGCGCCTAGGAGCAAGAGCTAGCATTATGGTTAATCAGACAACCCGAATCAAACACATGTTGTTAAACTATACTACCGGTCAATGCCGCATGTTTGACCGATCCATGCATATGCTCAATCCTTTACATAGTTGCAAACCCGATTTTCCATGTACATCATGTTTTATTGGTATATCTCGATTACGTGGCATGATTAAGATAAGTCAGTCTTATCAACCATTATACATGCCCTAACAACAAATGCATGTTTTGTTTGCAGGGCACAAATCATATAGATTAGCGCGAAAGAAGACGTAACTAGCACAACCAAATGGGTAGATCATGCATGCATGAATCCAGAACCAAAAGTTGGGTTGAAGCTAATCACGCTGCCATCTCGAGGCACATCGCTCCCGTGGTCGATTCGCACAAACGAATAGTAGAATGCAGCACCACCCAGTCAGTTACAATCGGCATACTCCACGACCCACTAGATTGCTCAGCCTTTTAATGTTTCAATCGACCAGCCAGGTAACGCTTGGGTTATGGATAAATCATTTTATTCTGGTTTGTCTTTTAGTTTTCACATGTGCATTCCTCGAAAAAAAAGTTTTCACATGTGTTGCTTCATGTAACTTAATTTTTAATTAATGAAATATATGGTTGCTCTCAAAAAAAGTGGCAGACTTGTCTTTCCTTAGCTGGCTTATACCTACTGAAACAAGAGACTGCCTTTTTTTTTCTGAGCTTGGACTGCCTTTTTTAATGGACGAGAGAAAGAGATTGTATAGTTTGACAAAGAAATATCTTGCAATGTTGGCCCAACACATAACAGGCCCAAAGCCCAAACAGAGAAGGTGTTGCTTGCTGCACTTTTGATACAGCTAGCCATGCAGCTCTCTCTCAAAAAAACAAAAACAAAAAAATCCATTCAGGAGAAGAGCAAAAGTGAACTATCATAAATACAAAGGCATAGCCAGTCACGCCAAATCATTTGTGCTACTCTATCTTCAGAAACCAGCATTTCAGTATCATGATCTCAAAAGGAATGGCGGTCAGCCATTTTCGCCCAAGGGGAGCATGTTTGGCAATCATGAGACTAGACTAGGAGAAGGTGACCGGCTGGCGCCAGTTTATTTGCACGTGCTAACAGCCTCGTCCTATATACATAGAGCTGGAACCAACCGCTGTCGTCTATGTGACGGTGCTTCTTTTTTCTCTGATCAATGACCAAACAGGGGATAGTTAACCGTAGCGGAACTAGTTGAAACTTGTAGTTCATCTCCCGGTAGCATAAGCTGGAGCCCCAAACCAGCCTGGTCTCCCATCTCCCGGTGCAGCATGGCTAGCCAAACAAGGGTGAGCAACTCTCCTCCCATGGATAGCCGCCGGGCGTGTTCCTCTGGGTGGCACTTGCCAGCTGCGTACATGAGCAGCCGCACCCACACCTGCTGGAGCACACCGAAAAACGCATGGCGCTCCTCCAACCCCTGCAGGGCCCTCCAATGAAAACCGCAATCGTCAGTAAAGAAGTCATCATTTGTGATATCCAATGACGCTTCAATGTTTCCCCTAACTCCCTCCTTGAAGTACACCACGTGCTCGTCCACTTCGCCGTCGACTGGCAGCATGGCAGGGTTCACGACCAGCAGGTGGATCATGTAGTCAGATATCACCTTGAACGGCTGTGTGCATCCTGGTTATGCAGAGGCTGGATGTAATTGCTTCCCAAAGTAATAAAGCATCCTTTATCGAAAAAAATCACCTTAGATTGATCCATGAGTTTTTGCGTCTCTTCGGATATGTCCACCGCTGACATATGCATATTTTGTAACCAGAACTCTGTGCGAATGTGTAGCCGTAACAAGGCTACCACGAAGGGACACTTATCGATTTCTACTTTAAACTGGGACATTGAAACCGGCAATCTGAGAATAGCCAATTCGGAATCTTGACAAAATTCATAGCATGTCTTGTCGATCAGCTGCTTGATCCTTGTCGGAACTTGGACATACTTGATGTGCCGCATTTTGTGCCAGAGCTCACCAAGTCCAACCATACCAACCATCTTGGTGAAGAAGCTACCCGCAGACTTGTTGCCAGCCATGCAGGAGTCTACCAAGTTGTACTGCCCCATGGAGTTTGACCACCATGGCCTAGTCTCTGGCTTCATCTTCACCAAGATAGACCAGGCTACTCGAGCGAGCAGGTGACACCCTCGAGCTTCCAAAGTTGCCCATGTTTGCGGAGACATCATCAGAATGAAGGCTGAACAAACTTCTAAGCAAATAGCCCCTATGAATAATACATAGGTTATAGTGGTGTCTACGACGGAAAATTTGTATGTTTGCTTGGCACCCATCATGATGAAGAGCACCAAGGCAACCATCGTGGAGGTGAATGAGACGCACCCAAGGACAGTACCAAAAGTTGTGTGGATAATCCTATACTTTGTGAAGAGGAGGTCATACATGATGCTAAGCTCAACCTCTATCCTTTTGAAAACTAGCTCAGAATCATCTCCTTCCCCATGGTATTCTTCATTCGTAACTTCGGTGACATCGAGGACAATGTCTGTCCTACGAATAAATACCTGACATTTTCTTCACAGTCAAGAGCACGCTTCACAATTATTGGATACATCAGCCTGGTTGCACCTTGTCGTTGTTGTAATTCAGATGATCGCGCCGCTTCTCCGCGGCTGGAGCTCCTAAGGTATTTCTTGCTGCCCTGCTTGAGTGCCCATATCCTCTCTCCATACTTGATGATCCCCGTGACAAATACAAAGATAGCCGGGACTGCAAGTCGGTCGTATGCCACAGCTTTGGAGAGTACATACGAAACTAGGGAGGCTTGGATTAGCATGTGCCTCAACCATAGCTCATTGTCCTCAATGGAAAAGGCAGTTAGAGTGTCTTGACCGCCAAGGTGGACTAGAAGAAAAGGTTCCCACAAGAGTTTGAGTAGCTGGGTTTGGTTCAACATTACTAATTTATCATCACTGCATGTGGTCGTGGGCAAATGACGGGATAAGTAGCCTAGTGCATATATGGCAACAGCGTCAGCCGATAGGTACGATAACCAAAGCAGAAGCTGAAGTAGCATATGGTTGTTGCGACACCGAAGGCCACCGAAGAAAAAGAGGAAGAGTTGCAAGGCAAAGCTTAAGAGAATCAATAGCTCGATTTCCCAATCGTTAAATAGCTGCAATATGATAGTGGTCGAGGGAGATTCAGCCATTGTCGGTTCTCAGTGTTTCCGTTGGTTTACTACTGCATATCAGAGTGAGCATGTATTAGCGCAATGTATTGAACTCTTTGAGATAATGAGATATACTCCATATAAGTCATTAGTAGTCCTATTCAATGTTTACATGTTGCCATCTAGAGGAAAAAACGAAATAAAAATTCAAACTGAAGACTGAAAACTGAAACGGGCTACTAAAAGGAAATAAAAAAGCATACCTGCGACGTGCGGTCGGTGTAGTAATAAATGTTTGCATATGCTGGATGAGGATCAGGAGGAGATGGACAGACGGAGAAGTTATTATCTGCCGAATGTGCTTTCCTTCCATAGGAAGAGCTAGCCCAAATGGCCTTTATTCCTTTCTTCTACTCCTGAACCAAGCAGGAATACTTGGAAGGAAGGATGCGCACACATGCTCAAGTTAAAAGAAAGATACATGCATGGTGCTCCGCCCTGTCATGCCAAACCATCTCTGATCTCTGTTACCCTTTCTTCAGGAAAAAAAAATTGTTTCCTGCATCATGATCTCAAAAGACACGAACGATTTTCAAAGATTTCCATTTACAGGGTTCAGTCAATTTATACTGGAGAGAGAGCAAGTAGTCTAGCTGATACAGCTAAGTTATACATGGTGAACATACATCATGAAGAATTACATGCCTTCTTTAAGGCCTCGAAAACGCTTCCGAGCGTCACGTCCTGCACTAGGACAACCTTCTCCCTCGATTTTGAACCAGAACCGATGGATACTTCTCTTTTCTTCACTCCGAGTACCTGCATATTTACACAAGGTTTTAAGAGACTCGTATGGGAGCTAAAAAAATAAAATATCAAATCGTTTAAGAGATGACAACATCTTTAATAGATCGCCATGTTAAACCAGTGAATGCAAGTCTAACAGCTTTTGATTCCCTCTTGATTTATGAACTAATCACTGGAAAATGTGCCTATTTTCAATCAATGACCAATAAGGCACCAACCAATGATACAACTGCTGTTTTGTCCTTGGATTTAACTCTTTGAGCTGAAATTTGACAGTGAATAAAGACGGTGGGAGCTAAAACGAGATAAATGATAGTGCAAATGGGATTATGAACGGTAAATATCAGCTCGGCACGCTTAGGAAGCTTAGGTTGTGGGATCGAGATAATGCATGCTTAGGCCGCTTAGGTGCGGGTTTGAGAAAAAGGCATGCCTAAGCAGTTAGCTGCAAATGGCCACGTAATTTAGTAGATTCTGGTAAACGAAAAACAGGAGTTCTCTGTGTTCTTAAGATCGATCACAGTTCAAATCCTTGGTCTGTCCTTGACAGAATCATAAAGAAACGGACTGAACTTCAATGCTATCTTTCTCCAAGGGAACATTCCAGGCGTTGGGAATTAATCTAAGATGTTGAAGTAGAAGGACCAAAGAGGGAAAACTTGCAGCTACAGTCACACCAAGGCTAACATGTCAGACTCAATTGCAATGATTCAGGGAAAAAAAGAGAAGAGATCCGAAATTCAAGAATATCACATATCTCCAAGCCAAATAAGCTCCTCTGATCCATGTGCTCCTTGACGGTCTGTTCAATATACCAATTCTACATGCACATCAGCACTTCCTACCATGCTAAACGTCTCAACTTTGATAGAAGATCTCAGGTCAAACCAAAGTTGACTAAAAAGGCGCGATCATCCCGCATGCCAGAAAATAATTTTTTTTTTTATCATCAGTATGCAACATGAAGTGCATCAGCAGACAGCAAAAGCTAATCATACCGTATGTCCCAATCTTGCAATCCCAATTTTCAAACCAGCATCATCTCTCTTAAACCATCTTATTCATCTACTTCATGAAAATACAATTGAACTACCAATCAACATCAAGATGGCCAGTTCGTCGAGATCAAGTACTACTGTATAACCGGGGCAAATAATAAGCAGTAGATTACCGAGCTCATGAAGTCGACAAGGGCGGCGTTGGCCTCCCCGTCCCTCGCCGGCGCGTCGATCTGCACCCCGATGGCCTCCTCCCCGATCTCTGCGAATTTTTAAGCAAGGGTTAGCTTCTCTATTAGGAAGGGGATCGGCGAGGAGGGCGGAGACGGGGAGTACGGACCGGTGATGGTGGCGACCTTGGAGCCCGGCTTGGCGTGCACAGAGATGGCGACGGTGGACGGAGGCATCAGGCGGAGGCAGCCTGGGAACTCCCCGCCGGCGCTCGCGGCGGCGGCCGGCGCTTGGCCACCTTTGGCCTTGCCTCGCTTCCCAGGAGCCATCGTTCTCCAGTCGCGATTTGTCTTCGCTTTTTTTAACAAAAATATCGATATAACCCCTCGTTTAAAATTCCATTTGATATTCTTCCCGTCGTGTTGATTTAAATTGGGGTGTTGGACATAAATTTTCTTAAATATGGTCACATTTTCTTCTAGCCTTTTGACAAACTCTCTCTCTCTCTCCCTAAAAGAAACTCTCCCTATCCATAAAAATAGAACTCTCTCTCTATTTTTTTGCGAAACACAATACGGACATAGACGCTAACAGATGTGCGTATACTTATCGCACCCATACACTCCCTCTTTAATCAGAGATGCAAAATAAAAAAAAGCGAAGTAAGATGTGCGTATACTTATCGCACGCATACCCTCCCTCTTTAATCAGAGGAGAGAATTCCTTATATGACACTATCTTAAAATGTGGTTCCTTATTTGACACTGAACTTTTTTTTCTTCCCTATTTGACACCTTGTCTAAACTTTTTTCCTTATATGACATCGCCGTTGGTTCCGTTAGTCTCTTCGGTCAGTTGAGACAATACTACCCTTAATCGCTGTGTAAAGTGTGAAGGGTCGCGGTTCCCCAGTGTTTCTATATGTCGAGCCGTCCGTGTTGGTTTCATCAGATACGTCTAGAAGCACATGTGGAAAGCAAGCACATCTTGGTCACTTGATGGATTCATGTACATGAAAGTCTGGCTCGTGGGCTAGCTCGTTTGATCGGAACCCACGGCAAAAAATAATCACGTGAACCTAGCAACTAGAAAAACCAGAAAAGGATTTGTGATTGGCTGATTGCTAGTTTGCTACACATAGCAGCACTTGCACCTAATTCTCTACTCCTACTTAAACTGTAGCAACGGTACTTATCTACGTTTACACATACATATGATTCTTGGACCGTTACTAGTCTGGAGAGATAATTAGACGTAAGTACTTGGTTTGGGAGGCAAAGCTAGTACGTTTGGATGTCACGGTAGATTTGCACGCTACCATGCTAGCGCCCGTATGGCCAGAGTGCCGGACTCGATCATACAGCCGCACAGGCTCAACTCGTTGCATGTAAATAGAGTTGGGACCAATTAATTTTGAGATGGCCAAAATATACATAGGGCATGATATATATGCATCCTATTGTCTTGATTGTCATTTATGTAACGTGTTCAAAATCTGGTCACATAATGCAACAAGGGCAAAATTGTCTTTTCATGCCACTACTTAACACCGTCAAGGTTCAAAATGAACTAGAGTGTCATATAGGGAATAAAATTTTAACCAAGTGTCATATAGGGAAGAGAAAAAAATCCAGTGTCAAATAAGGAACCACATTTTAACATAGTGTCAAATAAGGAATTCTCTCTAATCAGAGATGCAAAATAAAAAAAGCGAAGTAAGGGTGCTGTATGGGTATTTGATTTTGCCCCCACGCCTTTTTTCACGAAAAAAAGAAAATATGAATTTCTCCATTTCATCAAACCCTAGTTCGGGACCGGCGGGGCTCGAACCTATATCTTCCTGACCAATTGAATTCAATTCCTGAGAAGTGTATGACATACCTATTCTTAAATAGAACCATAAGAAGATTTGATTTGTCCGTCCTAGCTGCTATAAGAAATAGACGAATTGTATACTACACACCTACATATTATCATGTGGCTATAGTTGATAGCGACATAATCTAGTATGACGTGATTGTTTCTCACTAAAAAACCCTATGAGCACCTCCGAGAGATTTAGTCCGAGAAATTGATCCAAGGAGTCTTGAGATAACCATATATATTTGAAATTACATGAATTTGATTATTGTCTTAATGGAAAAAAAAGAGCCTCTCGTGAGCTAGCAAAATGAAATAATACATAATTTGCTATGTTGAACCAGTTTTTCATGTGACATAATAAATATTAATTGATAATAGCGTAGTTTTGTTGGTGCTCGACTATGGTCTACGTCCATGGAGACTCACTAGCCTTCATCCCTAGCTCGCCTCCTCTCATGGCGCTGTCGAGGACAGAGTGGAGGACGCATGAGTGGGGAAGAGGAGGGAGGCAAAGGTTAGTGGCGCTGGTTGGGGGATTTTCGGGTTTCACCCACCGAGCCAAAACAAGCGACATGAGAAGAAGATTTGGTTGTCACAGATCCACGGCCTCACCTATAGACATTGACCCACATGTTATCAAGCCATTCAGGCAAAACCAAAGTGAAAAAAAGTTAACCGAATCCAACTGTTGTGGTTCAATGTGGGATGGAAAAATTACTCCCTCCGGTTCATATTAATTGACTCCAATATGGATGTATCTAGACACATTTTCTCTAGATACATCCATATTGGAGTCAATTAATATAAATCGGAGGGAGTACTTTTTTTGGTCAATTCAATGGCGGAGATGAGATGAATATGCCACTGCGAGTGGGTCGGCTGGCTGGGTTGGCCAAAGGCCACATACGCATGAATCAAGGGGAGCAAAGTGACTTCAAGAACTCCATGCCTTGATCTCACTGTCCCACGCACACAAGGTCCCATCGGCCATCGAGGGTTGTATTGTAGGATAACGTTGCATAGAAAACAAAAAATTTCCTACCGCGAACACGCAATCCAAGCCAAGATGCAATCTAGAAGACGGTAGCAACGAGGGGGTATCGAGTCTTACCCTTGAAGAGATTCCAAAGCCTACAAGATGAGGCCCATGTTGCTGCGGTAGACGTTCACTTGCCGCTTGCAAAAGCGCGTAGAAGATCTTGATCACGATCGCTTCCGGCGCCACAAACGGGCAGCACCTCCGTACTCGGTCACACGTTCGGTTGTTGATGAAGACGACGTCCACCTCCCCGTTCCGGCGGGCAGCGGAAGTAGTAGCTCCTCTTGAATCCGACGAGCATGACGGCGTGGTGTCGGTGGTGGTGGAGAAATCCGGCGGAGCTTCGCTTAAGCGTGCGGGATGTGGTGGAGGAGAGAGACCGCTAGGGTTTGGGGAGAGAGGGGGGTTGGGCGCCAGCCCTCTAAGGGGTGCGGCCAAAGCTGAGGCTTGAAGTGGTCAGTCCCCTCTCCTATGCCCCTCATTATATAGGTGGAACCACCAAGAGTTCTAGTCCAAGTCTTCGAATAAGACCCCAACACTAAAACCTCCCATATGTGGGGAACCTACTCAAGGAGGGAGTCCTACCCAAGGTGGGACTCCCACCTTTCCTTGAGGTGGGTTGGCCGGCCACCCTAGGGGAGTCCACCTTGGACTCCTCCCATTTAGGGTTGGCTGGTCATGCAAGGTGGAGTCCCTCCGGGACTCTACTTTCCATGGTGATTTCTTCCGGACTTTTCTAGAACCTTCTAGAACCTGCCATAAATGCACCGGATCATTTCCAAACTTGGAATATGACTTCCTATATATGAATCTTATTCTCCGGACCATTCCGGAACTCCTCGTGATGTCCGGGATCTCATCCGGGACTCCGAACAAATATTCGAACTCCATTCCATATTCAAGTTCCACCATTTCAACATCCAACTTTAAGTGTGTCACCCTACGGTTCGTGAACTATGCGGACATGGTTGAGTACTCACTCCGACCAATAACCAATAGCGGGATCCGGAGATCCATAATGGCTCCCACATATTCAACGATGACTTTAGTGATCGAATGAACCATTCACATACGATACCAATTCCCTTTGTCACGCGATATTTTACTTGTCCGAGGTTTGATCTCCGGTATCACTCTATACCTTGTTCATCCTCGTCTCCGACAAGTACTCTTTACTCGTACCGTGGTATGTGGTCTCTTATGAACTTATTCATATGCTTGCAAGACATTAGACGACATTCCACCGAGAGGGCCCGGAGTATATCTATCCGTCATCGGGATGGACAAATCCCACTGTTGATCCATATGCCTCAACTCATACTTTCCGGATACTTAATCCCACCTTTATAACCACCCATTTACGCAGTGGCGTTTGATGTAATCAAAGTACCTTTCCGGTATAAGTGATTTACATGATCTCATGGTCATAAGGACTAGGTAACTATGTATCGAAAGCTTATAGCAAATAACTTAATGACGAGATCTTATGCTACGCTTAATTGGGTGTGTCCATTACATCATTCATACAATGATATAACCTTGTTATTAATAACATCCAATGTTCATGATTATGAAACTAATCATTCATTAATCAACAAGCTAGTTAAGAGGCATACTAGGGACTCTTTGTTTGTCTACATATCACACATGTACTAATGTTTCGGTTAATACAATTATAGCATGATATATAAACATTTATCATAAACATAAAGATATAAATAATAACCACTTTATTATTGCCTCTAGGGCATATCTCCTTCAGTCTCCCACTTGCACTAGAGTCAATAATCTAGTTTACATTTGTAAAGATATAACACCTTGGCCTTATGGTGCTTTATCATGTATTGCTCACGGGAGAGGTTTTTAGTCAACGGATCTGACACGCTCAGAAACGTATGTATTTTGTAATTCATTTGCGTCTCAACGCATCACTCATTTCCAAATGAGTCGGCATTAAATATGTTTGATCTTCTGGTGGAACTTTAATTCCGCTGTCTGAAATATGTCACTAATATTGTCACACAATATAGCTTCAAAGTTCTGACTCTGTCGGAACTGCACCAAGTTCTCAAAGAACCTCTTGACTTAACATCCTTTGTCATTGTCAAAATAATGACATACTCTGCTTTCTTTTGTAGAATCCGTCACAATATTTAGAACTCTTCTAAATCTAGCATAGACAACTTCTATCTCATTGTGCTACCTTTTAAACAACACTTAGTCTAATTTTAGATTGAAATTATATTTTATATGTGACAAAACCAATATCGGTGTAACACCTTACAACGATTTGTTTGTCATTTCTTCATACAAAAAAATATATATATATCCTTAGTTCTTCTAAAGTACTCAAGGATATTCTTACTGTCGTCCAATGATCATCATATGAATCATTCTGTTATATGCTCATAACACTTTATAGCACATGATATCTGATTGTGTACATATTATTCGTGATCTATAATCACTCATGTGTTTTTACTCATTGAGTGTCAGATACACTCAAGTCTTGTTAAACCTTCACATGACAAGAACATTTTATTAATATTTCTATATTGAACTACTTCAATATCCATCATATGTACTTTGACTTAAACTTATTTATGTGTTTCAATCTATCTTCATAGATCTTGACACTAAATTTGTTTCAGATCCATATCCTTTCATTGAAGTTAATTCTCAATGAAACCTTTTTAATCAAGTATATAATTACATCATTTATAACCAACTATATGTCACCTACATAAAGTATTATAAATGTGTCTTAGCGCTCCCACTTAATTTCTTGCAAATGCAAGCCTCTTCATCGTCTCCGATGAAATCAAAAACTCTTTGACTATTTCATCCGGTGAAGATTCCAACTCCGCAATACTTACTTCATCCAATTGAAGTTCGTATACCTATCTAGTATTCCACGGACCAGCAAAACTCTTAGTTGTATCTTGTATACACCTTTAATACATACTTCTGATAAGTAATGTATTTTGCCATCCTACTAGCAAATCTCATAAAAGAAATATGTAGTGATTACTAGAATAATCCACATAGACTATAAGCATTGCTACGGAAGATCTAATCTTATCGTAGTCAACTCTTTGAACTTTGTCGTAAACAATTTTTCAACAAGTCGAGCTTCTTCAAAGATATTTCATCTAAGTCTATAGATCCATTTACTTTCAAAAAGTATTCATCTATTATGGATTTCATGGTGCATGGCCATTTTAACGGAGTCAGGGCCCATCATAACTTCTTTGCTTGTAGTTGGTTTATCATTGTTCAAAATCAATCCTTTGTCCACAAATCATTTATTTGATCACAAAGTAAACCATACCTACAAGGTTCAATATGTACTTCGATCTCCATGGCTAAAACACTTTGTAGTCATAGGAGCCATGATCGTCGTGGCCGCTTCGGAACCAATTCCGATGCTGCGCTACTCCGATCATTATGCTCGGAGTTCATAAACCTTATCAAGTTCTATTGTCCTCCCACTCAAAAACTTCGCTAGAAACAATTTCTTGGAAATAAGAAACATTGACAAACACTTTTGTCTTTGTCTCCATTGTGGGAAGAATTCCCAATCAATTCTCTGGGATAACCAACAAAGACATTCATCCGATTTTGGTTGTAAACTTATTTACTTATGCTATGCATACCAAAATTTAAGAAAAGACTATTAGGGTTTATACCCATGTCATAACTCGTATGATGCCATTTCAACGGATCATGATGATGCTCTATTCAGTGTAAAGCGGTAGTCTCTAAAGCATAACTCACAAAAATATAATGGCATTAATATTTTATCTCATCATTGACCCAACTAGGTTTGGATACATCTCTCGGATACTTCATCATCACTATGATACTCCAAGAAATGTGAGTTGTAGAACAATTTCATAACTCTCTTAGATGTTCGCTAAAACTAGTAATTCAAATATTTCCACTATGATCCAATCATAGATATTTGACTTTTCTATTACGATGATTTCTACTTCATGCTGAAATTTATTTGAAAATGTTTCAAACTTCTTCCTTATCGAATATATCAACATATATATACTCAATTCATTGTTTGAAGTTTTCATGAAGTATAAGAATCTTCCGCACACAACTATGCCCAGTGATCCATATACATCAGCATGTATGTTTCCACTAAGTTAGTTGCCCGTTCAAAAACTTGGCCTATGAACGGTATTTTAGTCATTCTCTTTTAGAAAAGATTTGCAAGCACCAAACGATTCAAAAAATCAAATGACTCCAAAAATCCATTTGCATGGAGTTTCTTCATGCGTTCCTTTCCAACATGACCTAAATGGCGGTTCCACAAATAAGTGGAATTCAAATCATTTGCCTTATAGCATTTTAGCGTCAGTGTTATGTATGTGTGTTTCACCATTAAGATTTATAATAACTTATCCATCGTACATGGAGTAATGTCATAATTTAAACAACTCATTGTTTTCATTTGACCGAGCAAAATAACAATTATTAAGTTCTTTATTATAAATTCTAAGGGTTAGATAGAATGCCAACGATGAACATAATAACACTTTATTTTTGTTCCGAGCGTGCATTCCTATCATATTCCTTATCGATCACTTAGGCCATTGTATTCTTGTATTGCGTTGTTTTGTATGACACTTCATACCAACCAATATAGTACTAATACCCAAGAATTTCTTAGTGTGACTTAACTAGGAATACAACCATAACATGTATATCATTTATATACACATGAGCTAGACTTTCTAGTCTTTTCTTTTCTTTTTGCCAAAATATCTTTTGCAGTTTCTCTTTTAGCTTTCCTCATTATTCAGAAAAACACTTCAACATCAATAACTTCTAGGTTTGTTGGTCTAATACCAATAACCTTGAGGTTCTTATTTTGAAGTTAATCATCATATGACAAGTGTTCCAGATTTCACTATTAGTAACTTTGTAATACGATGAACAATTTCACTCATAATTTTATCCATTAATTCATGACAACTTTACGAGACCATGTCCGTACATGCTAGGCTCATAAAGTTTAAACCTTGGTATTTGCATGTGCAAATCTAGCTTGCACCCGTTGTATGCACACGTAGAATCTATCACACCCGATCATCACGTGATGCTTCGAAACGACGAGTCTTAGCAACGGTGCATATTAAGGATGGTCACTTCATGGATATGCGAATCGTTAGTGCCCCAATAGTTGGAGGATTGTGACGCCTTGCGTCTTCAACCTTCGTACATTCCCATAAAACTTATGAGTTCATGTAGTCTCACCAAATTATATTCTATCATCTTGCAATAAGGTCTTAGATATCACATATATCTCATACCTTGATTATTTCTGAAAACTAAATTTTCAGCTCCTTACTTTTCAAACAGATTTGAACTTCAAGTTTCACGGAGACAAGATAACTTTAGGTACTAATTGAAACCATAGCTCTTTGAATCAACAATGTGAGGTTTACTAAAAGTTTGCAATAGGACTTAATCAATTCTTGATTCTTTAACAATACGGTACCAATCCGTAAAGTTTCTTGTCAGATTTTAACAGTATTTCTATCTCATTTACAAGACTAGCGCATGGTAGAAAACGGATGCCAATACTACAAAATTAATTCAAAATACTACTCGAGACTATGTTTATGATAATTAGTTCATGTTTTAATCTAATTACTAATGAACTCCCACTTAATACAACATCCCTCATAGTTGTTAAGTGGTACACGATCCAAATCCACTACACCAAAACCGATCATCACGTGAGATGATGTAGCTTCAATAGTGAACATCAAAATGTTGATCATATCATCCATATGACTCGTGTTCAACCTTTCGGTTTCCGTTGTCCCGAGGCCATGTCTGTACATGCTAGGCTCGTCAAGCAAACCCAAGTATTCCGCGTGTGCAACATGGCTTACACCCGTTGTATGTGAACGTTGAGTCTATCACATCCGATCATCACGAGATGCTTCGAAACGACGAACTGTACAACGGTGCATACTTAGGGGAGAACACTTTATTATCTTGATATTAATGTGAGGGATCATCTTATAATGCTACAGTCGCGATCTAAGCAAAATAAGATGCATAAAAGGATTAACATCACATGCAGTTCATATGTGATATGATATGGCCCTTTTGTCTTTGCGCCTTCGATCTTCATCTCTAAAGCACGGACATGATCTCCATCATCAACGGGCATGATCTCCATCATCGTCGGCGTAGTGTCAAGGTTCATGGCGCCGTCTTCATGGTTGTTCACCTCATGTAGCAACTATTACAACTACTTTGAAATACTACTCAACATGAAATTTAAAGACAACCATAAGGCTCCTGCCGGTTGCCACAATACAATAATGATCATCTCATACATATTCATCATCACATCATGGCCATATCACATCACCAAACCCTGCAAAAACAAGTTAGACGTCTCTAATTTGGTTTGCATATTTTACGTGGTTTAGGGTTTTCGAGTAAGATCTAATCTACCTACGAACATGAACCACAACGGTGATACTAGTGTTGTCAATAGAAGAGTAAATTGAATCTTCACTATAGTAGGAGAGACGAGACACCCGCAAAGCCTCTTATGCAATACAAGTTGCATGTCGAACGAGGAGCAAGTCTCATGAACGCGGTCATGTAAAGTTAGCCCGAGCCGCTTCATCCCACTATGCCACAAAGATGCAAAGTACTCAAACTAAAGATAACAAGAGCATCAACGCCCACAAAACCATTGTGTTCTACTCGTGCAACCATCTATGCATAGACACGGCTCGATACCACTGTAGGATAACGTTGCATAGAAAACAAAAATTTCCTACCGCGAACACGCAATCCAAGCCAAGATGCAATCTAGAAGACGGTAGCAACGAGGGGGTATCGAGTCTTACCCTTGAAGAGATTCCAAAGCCTACAAGATGAGGCCCGTGTTGCTGCGGTAGACGTTCACTTGCCGCTTGCAAAAGCGCGTAGAAGATCTTGATCACGATCGCTTCGGCGCCACAAACGGGCGAGCACCTCCGTACTCGGTCACACGTTCGGTTGTTGATGAAGACGACGTCCACCTCCCCGTTCCGGCGGGCAGCGGAAGTAGTAGCTCCTCTTGAATCCGACAGCATGACGGCGTGGTGTCGGTGGTGGTGGAGAAATCCGGCGGAGCTTCGCTTAAGCGTGCGGGATGTGGTGGAGGAGAGAGACCGCTAGGGTTTGGGGAGAGAGGGGGGTTGGGCGCCGGCCCTCTAAGGGGTGCGGCCAAAGCTGAGGCTTGAAGTGGTCAGTCCCCTCTCCTATGCCCCTCATTATATAGGTGGAACCACCAAGAGTTCTAGTCCAAGTCTTCGAATAAGACCCCAACACTAAAACCTCCCATATGTGGGAAACCTACTCAAGGAGGGAGTCCTACCCAAGGTGGGACTCCCACCTTTCCTTGAGGTGGGTTGGCCGGCCACCCTAGGGAGTCCACCTTGGACTCCTCCCATTTAGGGTTGGCTGGTCATGCAAGGTGGAGTCCCTCCGGGACTCTACTTTCCATGGTGATTTCTTCCGGACTTTTCTAGAACCTTCTAGAACCTGCCATAAATGCACCGGATCATTTCCAAACTTGGAATATGACTTCCTATATATGAATCTTATTCTCCGGACCATTCCGGAACTCCTCGTGATGTCCGGGATCTCATCCGGGACTCCGAACAAATATTCGAACTCCATTCCATATTCAAGTTCCACCATTTCAACATCCAACTTTAAGTGTGTCACCCTACGGTTCGTGAACTATGCGGACATGGTTGAGTACTCACTCCGACCAATAACCAATAGCGGGATCTGGGAGATCCATAATGGCTCCCACATATTCAACGATGACTTTAGTGATCGAATGAACCATTCACATACGATACCAATTCCCTTTGTCACGCGATATTTTACTTGTCCGAGGTTTGATCTCCGGTATCACTCTATACCTTGTTCATCCTCGTCTCCTGACAAGTACTCTTTACTCGTACCGTGGTATGTGGTCTCTTATGAACTTATTCATATGCTTGCAAGACATTAGACGACATTCCACCGAGAGGGCCCGGAGTATATCTATCCGTCATCGGGATGGACAAATCCCACTGTTGATCCATATGCCTCAACTCATACTTTCCGGATACTTAATCCCACCTTTATAACCACCCATTTACGCAGTGGCGTTTGATGTAATCAAAGTACCTTTCCGGTATAAGTGATTTACATGATCTCATGGTCATAAGGACTAGGTAACTATGTATCGAAAGCTTATAGCAAATAACTTAATGACGAGATCTTATGCTACGCTTAATTGGGTGTGTCCATTACATCATTCATACAATGATATAACCTTGTTATTAATAACATCCAATGTTCATGATTATGAAACTAATCATTCATTAATCAACAAGCTAGTTAAGAGGCATACTAGGGACTCTTTGTTTGTCTACATATCACACATGTACTAATGTTTCGGTTAATACAATTATAGCATGATATATAAACATTTATCATAAACATAAAGATATAAATAATAACCACTTTATTATTGCCTCTAGGGCATATCTCCTTCATGTATGACTTGTATTTGTTTCTAAAGTGAACGAGTAAGACGGTAGATTCAACAACAATTTTGAATTGCATAGAAAAAAAACTGGATTGTTTCATGGAATTGAACGACCATCGCTGGTGTGCCCGCGGGGAGGCTCTCAGAGGACGGGTAGTCTCACGGCCTTTCTAGAAATAATGTAGCTAAAGAGAGATCAACCCCTCCATTAAAATCTACGTTGGGTAGATGATGTGACCTCTCAGATGTTTTTTTTCACACGAGTAACACTCATTTAATCGGACAAGCACCACATTCCACTCTAACACAAGTGGGCAAGCTATAGCCACCAAGGAAGCACTTGGTTCTCGAGTGTCGGCTTAACACGAGAAATAAAGAGCAACAACCAAACACAACGGGACATCAACCTGTAGGTCGGTTCCCTTGCTTTGTACTTCTCCCATACGGGTGTGTTAGCGTGGATAAAATTTTGCTTCTTTATTCAAGGTTAAAAAATTTATATACTTCCTTTGACGTTAAATAGCTTCGCAGTTTGCCTATAAGTTTTTTTTAGGACGTATTTAGGGCCGGATGAAGTAGTTACTTTCTTCTCCACTTCTCCATCTCCATCTCCACTACTAATAAAAGAGCGAACAAGAACTTTCTTAGGTACACACCGCTAATCTCCACACACCCCGCGATCAGGCCCACAAACAAGACTCAAATTAACAGTCCGTGTGCACTTAGCAATTTAACAATGACTGACCGTGCTTCACCGGCAGACGAAAACTGATCCCACGCCTAGCAGCCCTGGCCGTACTCCCACGTCCTCATCCCGCTAATGACGCAACTATCAGCGCAAGATTGATTACCGGATCTCCTCGACCCCATCGCAAATACCCGTGCCCACCTCGCCGTACGCCGCTCAGCAGCCCGTCTTCTCCCTGCACGGCGTCCTCGCAGGCCTTCACAGATCCGTCTTCTCCTTGCACGGCGATCTCGCATACCTGCAACACTCCGCCGACTCCCTGTACGTCGACCATGCCACCTGCACCGCACGTCTGCACGTCGAGTGAGTAGCCGCTCCTCCTTCATCTCCCCACGTACTGCCGACAAATTGGATTGGATTGGATGAATTATGTTTCGTTGCAGGATACAATTTAGTATGCAGCAAACTGGATGAATTTTTTTACGTACCTGCCATCTCCACTACTTCAGCGAGCAGGTATGAAACGCCCTCAAAAGTGGATTCCTGATTGTGCTTCATGTGCAATAAATTCGTGCTTCACGTACCGTGTTTGGGAGTAGGATCATCAAGTAGAAACACGAACCGATCATCACGAACCTTCTTACAATAGCAGGTACCTTCCACGATTTGGATCCCCCGTACCTAACATCAACACCTGACATTGCATGAGAATTGTAAATTGTTTCTCACAGGTTAGCACATAACATTGGATACGGATGTACCTTTTTTAATATAAAACATTGGAATATTTACAGACAGGTGACAGTATGTCATCTCCCAAACACGCCGAGGAGTGCACGCCATTTCAGGCAACAAGCAACACTCACTCATTGGGTAAATATAAGCAGGCTATTGTTTTTTTAGGATAATGAACAGTGCTATTGGTGATGTGCTAACTTCCGCTATGTATCTATACAGACCCTAAAGAATTGAAAAGGCTGAGGGATAGAGAGTATTATACCCGAAATAAAGATGAAATTCAGAAAAGACGTCGCCAAGCCCGTGAAAATAAAAGGCTACAACAGCAGTGCTTACTGACGCACAAAATGTTGAGCATACACCCGAGGGCAGGTCCCAAAGTAATGGTGTGCTCCTACTACATGCTTACATATCGTGTAATTATTGCTTAATTCATTTTTTATGATCTGCACGGTGATTAAATATGACACATGTTCATACAGTTCATTCTCATGATGTAACTCCTTCTGCCACTGCCGCAACCACCGTCGAATGTACCACATTTCAGGACATCACAAACACTCAATGGTCAAGCCAAACTCCGAGGTTGATAAAACCGGGAAAAGCACCAAAAACATTGTCTATCGTGATGTTTTAGATGGGTGGAGCAGGTGCGTAATCTAGAGTTTATTTGCATCTACGTTGTTCTTCTATGGTTTATTTGAATTTATGCGGTTGTACATATGTAGCTACTTTAGATGCTAACAATATTTGTTTTCTGATTGCAGTTCTTGATGATAATAGTCTATGGACTTGGTGTGGACGTGAGCTTTTTTAAAACTTGTTTCTGTCTTGGTACTGGTATTAGAGCAGAGGAAGAACGCCATACCCAGATTAGAATATTATTTACCAGCCATCCAAATGGATCAAACTGAATACATGTACTTATTTTTCTATATGCCGCTGCAACTATTCATACTTTGGCTATTAGCAGAGATTTTGTTTGGTATACATATTTGGGAAATCTGAACTGGTGTGATCAGAAGGACTGTAACAAATCAATATTAAAAGTAACCTGCAGATGGATGGATACAGTACTAACTGAACGCAATCAATATTATGTTTTTTTGTATGCCCCCTTAATCGCAATGAAAAACATGTCTTCAAAACAAATAAGTATGCATCTGCACATACCATGTGGGAGTAAAAGGTATTCGTCATGAGAAGACCCTCTGTGAACAAAACAAATAAGTGAACAAAACCCTACATCCAAGCGGCACTCTGTGTATCCCTCTGCAGAAGGAGGATCAGCATCGATTGAGCCAAAGTTACCATGCCCTTGAACAAGTGGGTACCTCATTGAAAAATCCTGCCAGATTGCATACAGAAAAGGGTCTTTAGTTACAGTGAAGTAAGCAAATTTGAGATATGTGATGCAGCTTCAGTTGACAGCAGACTGAAATAGTGAAAGCCAAAGAAGAAAACATCCGCAATCATCTGGGGTGTAGCTTGGTTTTAAATTGAAAAGACGAGATATGACATAAAACATTTTAAATGAAAAATTGTATTGAATTACAATTTTGTATGTTCAGGTATCTGCCTAATATAAACGGTTACTGCGATTTTCATATCAACGTTATACACACCGTCTGGCTTGTATCAACAATGATAGCAAATACAATCAATTCAGAGATAGCATGTGCAAATCACCAAAATCTTTGCTCAAAATATGCCCACGAGAACTCATCAGCATTCTCCGATATGTTCTTATGACACAATATAAGACGTGTGTTGCACGTGCATGCTTACTAGTAACACTAGGGGCAGAGTTCGATCAACCCATGGGCCGGCTAGACACTCGGCCGCTGGCCGCAGTTCTATTGGGCCGTTGGCATTTAGTTCATCGTATAGGCCCACCTACCTAAACGCAGGGCAAACCCTCTAGTGCGCTGACTCACACTCCCTAATCCCCCAACGACGATAACCGGCGGCTGCCCTCCGCCGCCACCCGCCGCCGCAGCACCGCTTCTGTCTCTGCTCCCCGCCGCTTTCCTCCTCCCACTAGCTGCGGCTGCGGCTACAACCTCTCCGCGCCGGTGCTAGCGATGAATCAGCTCCAAGCTACGCCGCTCAAAACACTGAGCTTCTCCGGCCGGCAGAGCGCCGGCGCGGCGGCGCGGCCGCGGCGTCCGATGGTGACCTTCCGGTGCTCCGCCGCGGCGAGGAGCTACGACATTACGCTCCTCCCTGGCGACGGCATCGGCCCGGAGGTGGTCGCCGTCGCCAAGGACGCACTCTCCCTCGTTGGCTCCAAGGAAGGCAAGTTAAGCTCAACTCCATCTCGCTCTGTCTCTCAAACACCAAGTACTCGCAGGGTGACGCTGAACCGTTGTTTCCCTTGCACCACAGGGTTCGAGCTCCGGTTCCAGGAGATGCTGATGGGCGGCGCCGCGCTGGACGCCGTCGGCGTGCCCCTCCCCGACGAGACGCTTGCGGCAGCGCGGGCCTCGGATGCCATCCTCCTCGGGGCGATCGGAGGGTGAGCCAGTGCAGTGCAGTGCGCTGTTGATTGCAGCAACCACCATAGTGGTTGTTGCAGCTTTGGGTTGCATTTGCTTGGGTCAGAATTAGGGATGTTCATCTGCGTTTTCAGTAACTGGATGTTATCGTTCTAGGTACAAGTGGGATAACAACGAGAAGCATCTCAAGCCAGAGACCGGGCTGCTCAGCATCCGTGCCGGGCTTGGCGTCTTTGCCAATCTGCGGCCAGCAACAGTGTTACCTCAGGTATATCAATATCCCGTCTTAGTTTCAATGCAATTCATGTAAGTACACTGCACTTTATTTGGCAACACTGCCTTTCGTACTTTAGATAGCTACTGGGCTATATAACTGAAGTTGCATCCATGGTCATGTATCAATGGCAGCGCCTGTAGTTTGTAGCAAATTGAGCCATAGCTACAATTGTCGGGTGAATGAACTTGGTCGTTTTGATTATTTACTGGTTTTTTATATACTTATATATTAACAATACTATCCTGGTTTGGTGATGTTACTACTCAAATGATCTATTCAGTTACTTTTTTCTTTGACCTAACACTTCTGTAGTTAGTAGATGCATCTACTTTGAAGAAGGAGGTGGCTGAAGGAGTTGACATTATGGTTGTCAGAGAGCTTACTGGAGGTACTGCTGACTGAATTACGATGAACAAGGATGCTTAATCCTCTTTCATTGCGTACTTAAATATTTCCAAGTATATTATTTTGAAACCTGAAACTTCTGTTCGTATTTTGTTTTTCTGATTAACAGGGATTTACTTCGGCAAACCTAGGGGTTTTGGAACCAATGACAAGGGAGAGGAAATTGGCTTCAACACTGAATTATATGCAGTTTCTGAGGTTACTCCACTTTCCCTAGACATTTGAGCCATTTCCCTGAAAAATAATTTCTTCAATGAGAGAGTCTCTGCTGGCCCCCAAGACATAAGCTTGAGCAAATCTACTGTTTGCTTTGTTTCGCTCTTTGTTTACTCTCAGATGTTAGATGTGTTTTCTGCAAGGATATCTCTAATCAAATTAAGAACTAGTCTGTTTGATACCATTTGATTGAGTAGTGCATTAATCGCTAACAACTCTGATGTCTGGTGTTAATGTGGTCTATCCCCAGATTGATCGTATTGCACGTGTTGCATTTGAAGTTGCTCGGAAGAGAGGAGGGAAACTTTGCTCGGTGGACAAGGCGAATGTGCTTGAGGTAATCGATTTATGCCAAATATCATTTGGAATTTCTTTTGTAGAATATGTTTGTACGGTCAACTTGTATTAAAGCTTGAACCTAGCCATGGAGTTATATTTGAGACAGCCGAATGTTTAGAGTTTCTACTGTTCTATCTTGGACATCTAGTTGATAAGCAATGATAACCCATCATTTTTCTGACGCTGGAAATCCCCTTGAAATTACACATTCTGAATATTTTAATTTCGCACACACGCAGTACAACTTTTTGCTCTAATATTATTTTAGGCATCTATGCTTTGGAGGAAACGGGTAACTGCAATAGCTTCTGAATTCCCTGACGTCGAGCTCTCACACATGTACGTTGATAATGCTGCAATGCAGCTTGTTCGGAATCCCAAACAGGTTTGTTTCTCTGTATGTAACTTATTTCATCCTGAGTTAAGCAGTATGGGGATGTGCTGACCTACTGAATTCCCTGCATCATCACAGTTTGACACAATTGTGACAAACAATATTTTTGGTGACATATTATCCGACGAAGCATCAATGATCACGGGAAGCATTGGAATGCTCCCATCTGCCAGCGTTGGTGAATCGGTAATTGAGTCTCTTCAATGTTCTTACCAGTAAAATTAAATCGCCTGCAAGCGCTCATATTATCTGCTGAAAATGCTGGAAGAAAGTGCTGAAGGATCTTCCTTTTCTTTTCAGGGACCTGGTCTATTTGAACCTATCCATGGCTCTGCCCCTGACATTGCTGGCCAGGTGATGAAACTTGTATTTTCAGAAATTTCTGTGTGTTCACAAACCAGAGCTTTCCTTAGATACTACTATGTTGTCTTTTGATCTGTAACTTGGTCTGAAAATCTGCTTGGTCCTCCTGTTCATCGAGTGCAGGACAAGGCAAACCCATTAGCTACAATTCTTAGTGCTGCGATGCTATTGAAATATGGCCTCGGATTAGAAAGCGCTGCGAAGAGAATTGAAGCAGCGGTAACAGCGACACTGGACAATGGGTTCCGAACTGGGGACATATACTCTCCTGGAACGGTAAGATTGGTCTGTGCAACATCATTGATGAATATATAGTCCCTGTCAAATGATTGCCTGCTATCTGCTTTGGATTTTTCTGCAAAACAAAAAATCAAACCCTTTTCTAGTTCTTAGCATGTTGAACACAAGACCTGTGACCACTTGAGCAAGCTCTAGTTTTTGCTCTTTCTCTGGTTTCCTCTTTTCCGAAACTTATGATGTCAAGTTGTTGCGCTGCAGACACTGGTCGGATGCAAGCGGATGGGAGAGGAAGTCCTCAAGGCTCTAGAGTCGCAGAAGTAAACTGATAGCCATTGGTCGGTGCGTATGCCTCTGATATGGGATGGTGGATTGTGCAATTTTGATTTTATTGGCCTGCTCTGCCCTTGTAGTTTGGCGCAGGAATTTAGGCAACGGATGTGCTGTTGCTTAATTGGACAGATCTTGTGGTGCAACTGGACTGAATTTTGGTCCCTGGCGAATAAAAATGGGGATGGAAGCTTTCCCTTTGTCTAGCTGAAAAAAGAACATAATTCCAAAAAATTTTTGAACACTAATCTAGTGACGTTATTTTTTATCAGATGAATCACATATTCACAAAATAGTTACTGGTCGTGTCCTAGTCTTGCGCAGTAACAGTTCGCCCTTCAATCACAGTGAAATTCTACTGGGCCGGGTTGAGCGCGCGGCCGGTCTACTACGATGATGTAAAGCGTACAGGAGGAGAGTAATATTAGCGCGCGCGGGAGCCTACTCGGGCCCGAATCGTATCCGGTTCCAAGAGTTGAACCTTTTGCGGCCGACTACTACTAACCATGTGATGTGATGTAGCCGCACTGCCTGCGTCCTGCAGATCGGAGACATCGTAGGAAGAAGAAGCTGCACGATCTTCTTGTCCATCCGGAGAAGGTAGCTAGATCGATGGACAGATCATGCGAATCCAAGTCCCTCTTCACGGATCCCGAGGAGGGGGAGGGGGAGGAAGACGAGGCAACAATGGGGCTGCTCGAGGAGCTGAGCACGGCCGGGTTCGAGCTGTACAAACCGACGATGGACAATGCCGATGACGAATCCATCCCTGCCTGGGTTCTCGCCCTCGTTGGAGAAGGAGCAGCCACCGTCGACAGTTCTCCAGCCACGGAGGAGGAGCAAGCGGTCGTTGACTCCGAGTTGGCGTCGCAGATGGAGGAGGCAGAGGACATGGTGGACAGCGGAAGATCGGCCATGGAGATGGAGGAGGAGATGGCCGCCGAGGAGGAGGACTTCGCTTCCTACAGAAGTGACTGGGAATTGAGGTGGGGGGCGGACGGGTGCGGCTACTTCTGCGACATGAGTGAGCAGGCGCATCACTACTTAACTATCTTTGCTTGTCGTCCTCTAATAACACATGCATATCACTTTGGTGCAGCGACGGTGAGCTCCATGCAGTACACGCACCTGACGCCGAGAGGCATCCGTCCGGCCGGGGGCATCGTCGACGCCACCTTGCAGATCTTCTCCATCAAACTCGCGGAGATCAAAGGCGGCCTGGAGTGGCCGCTGTCCGTGTATGGCGTGGTCGCTGCCCGGGACGCCGTTGATCACAACCGCAACCTCCTCTTCTGTCGACATAGAAGGTGCAGCCAGAAAATCAAGCAAGATGTACGTGTGTAGATTCCTTCTTTGCTCTTACTTTACTGAATGCTGCTGGATATCTGCCTAGGCCATCTCTTGTTAATTGGTGACGCGCGCTTGCAGGATCCTTTTCTATGCTTGACCGGCCCGTCTCGCGCAATCGTGCTTACGGTTATGGAACCCGTTGTCTTTGAGATCCAGCTCAAAGTACAAGGCAAAACGGCGTCTGAAGATAGAGCATTGATCAGCGCCACGTCCGACTACACAAGAGTAGGGCGTGGTCGTGGTGTACGCACCATTTGCTTCGAGAACTGCTTCTGCACCGCAGAGATATGCGTCGAGCGAGTTTCTGAGACGGTCCAGGCAACTATCTTCGGCGTCCGAGTTGTCAAAGGGGGGTCGGAGCCTTTTGAATACGGATGCCGGGTCGCTTGCCACTCACCGTCTGGAGCCTTTAAGCTCATCGATGGTAAAGTCACTTATGTGGCTAGTTCCACATCTCCTCAAGTTGTGCTACTCGATTCTCGTTGCAGAGGGATGCTTAAAGGTTTCGATGGTTACTACATTGATCTGTCAAGGCAAGTTGTTTCCGTAGAGCTCGAAGGAAGCCTCAAAGTCGTCATAGATGCCTACTCTTCATCTGGTGATATTGCCTCACAAGGCCATGTCTACTTCACGCCTGAAACTTGCAACGTAAGTCGAGAGAGATTTTATGTTGGCGACGCTCAGGTGGAGGTTAGCGTTGCTTGGTCCGTTCTTGTTCCCGACAAGCGTGATATCGCGCTCGAGGGATGGGTGTCTGAGATTTCTACTATGTGAGTGTTTCGGAGAGGAAGGCCGGAGTTGGTCGACCAAACCTTTGCTTCAAACCGTAGCAATTTGCTTCCTACTAGATGTCCATCTACAAGTGTATGGAGTACTAATAATTTGTGTATTGGCTGCCACTCTAAATCATCCAATGTTTTCTTTAACTATAAGGTACGTCAAATGATAAAAAGTTACTTATAGTGTCGCTGGAAATTGTCCCGGGAAGCAAAAATTGCACGCTATAGGCCACAAAATGGGCATAAAACATTAAAAAGGCGAGTTTTGTCGACGCCCGTCTAACCATGTGTTGTCACTATCGCTGGAAATCTTCCTAGGAACTGAAAACTATGAGCTATAGAACACGAAAATGGAGGCAGAAAACATGAACAAGACGAGTTTCCGCGAAGCCATTCAAACCATGTATCGCTCGAGAACCGAAAATGTGTGCTATAGTTCATGAAAATGGGCAGAAAACATGAACATATGAGTTTTGACGACGCCACTCAAACAATGTATCCATGATCACGATCTCTAGAAATGGTCCCGAGAACCGAAAATTCTATGCTATAACCCACAAGAATGGGTCGAAAACATGAAAAAGGAAAGTTTTGGCGATGCCCCTCAAACCATGTAACGGTGGTCACGGTCACTGGCAATTGTCCCTAGAACCAAAAAATGGCTGCTATAGCCCATGAAAATCGGCAGCATAGATGAAAAAGGCGAGTCAACCATGTATCGGTGGTCACGGTCGCTGGAAATTGTCCCCGGTTAAAACAAATGCGCTCTACCGCCCACGAAAATGGGCAGAAAAGAAGAAAAATGCGAGTTTTGGCGACACCCGACCATCTAACCATGTATCGTTGGTCACGGTCGGTGGAAATTGTCCCTGGAAGCAAAATATTGCGCGCTATAGGCCACGAAAATGGGTAGAATACATGAAAAAGGCGAGTTTTGTCGCCGCATGTCTAACCATGTATGGTCACCGTAGCTCGAAATCGTCCAAGGAACTCAAAACTATGAGCTATAGCCCACGAAAATGGAGGCAAAAAACATGAACAACACGAGTTTTCGCGAAACCTCCCAAACCATGTATCGGTGGTCACGGTCACTGGAAATCATCTCTGGAATCGAAAAATGTGCACTATAACTCATGAAAATAGGTAGAAAACATGAAAAATAGGAGTTTTGGCGACGCCACTCAAACCATGTATAGATGGTCATGATTGCTAGAAATTGTCTCGAGAACCGAAAAATGTGCACTATAGCTCATGAAAAAATGGGCAGAAAACATGAAAAACATGAGTTTTTGCGATCCTACTCCCAAAAGGCTCACAATGTATCGATCAATATTACAATCAATATTTTTGCAACATCGTAATTTCTATCAGGCAGCAACAAGCCGGAGTGGTGGCTGTCGGCTTCAGCTCGGGGAAGAAGTGTTTGCACATTGCCTTAGCAGCTGCATGGACGATGAGGCCCTCGGTATCGTAGCTCTAGCCAACCACCACCACTGCGGATCTTGCAGTGCCGCTGCATATCCGGCTCCCAAAGGGGGATCACATATTGAACTTGAGGAGGAAGAGGACGGCACATAGGAGGAAGAGGGAGGCGGTGATGAAGCACAAGCGGAGGAGGAATGCGGAAGCACGGTGCTGGGGATGCAAGGCGGTGGCAGCGTGGGTCGGGAGGGTGTGGTAGATCAAGGTGGCCGCTGGCGTCGGGTCGCGGTCGCCTTCACGAGAGAGCGAGGAAGATGGCAAAGAGCGAGGAAGGGGAGCTATATGTCGGGGTGACCTCGGATTTGGTTGGATGTTTGTCAATGGTTTTTCCAAATAAGGATCGCCACATCCTTTATCCTTTTATGAACGGAGCGAGTAACCCTACTCGTAACGTTGAGCATGTCTAATTAATTTGCATGAGGAAAAGACAAATAGGGGAGTAGTACAAATAATCGGAGAGCAGTTTTGTGTGTCCATGGCATCACTAGCATAGCTCCCAGGCCGCCTCCTAGCTGCACACTAATAGAGCACCCGAATCTCGGTAATAGAAGAACACACAGAGGGGCCGGCCGTGTCCTGCAGCATGGAGGCTCTTCTCGGTGGTGGGGCTAGCCGGCGCGTGAGCATCGACGACGCGCTTGCTGAGCATGCGGGGGAGTTGGGTCGGTGGCAGCTGCGGCACTTCGTGCTGGTGTCGGTGGCGTGGGCGCTGGAGGCGCTGAACACCATGGTCATCATCTTCGCGGACCGTGAGCCGGCCATGGCATGCACGGCTGGGGACGGGCAGTGCGGCGATCCGTGCGCCGGCGCGGCAGCCGGGTGGGTGTGGACGCAGGGGACCGGCTCATCGACAGTGGCAGAGTGGGGGCTCGTGTGCGGCGAGCGCTACAAGGTGGGGCTCGTCCAAGCCCTCTTCTTCGCCGGCTGCTTGATCGGTAGGTTCATTAGTGCATCTATCGGTAGTTTACTTAACCGTATTCAGGGGAGGTTGACTCCATCTTTTACGTCTGCAGGCTCCGGTGTGTTCGGGCACCTATCAGACTCGTTCCTGGGCCGGAAGGGTGCCCTCCAGCTCGCCTGCTTTCTCAACGCCGTCTTCGCCCTCCTCACGTCCATCGCCCCCAACTATTGGGCCTACACCGCCCTACGCGTCCTCACTGGCTTCAGCAACGGCAGCGTCGGCTTCTGTTCCTTTGTCCTCGCCAACGAGCCCATCGGCCCCTCCCGCCGCGGGGTCGCCGGCATGTCCTCCTTCTACTTCTTCTCCGGCGGCGTCGTGGTCCTCGCCGGAGTCGCCGCCATCTTCCAGTCCTCCTGGCGCCTGCTCTACGTGGTCGCCTCCCTGGCCTCGCTCGTCTACCTTGTCGCCGTCTTGCCCTTCGTGTCCGAGTCGCCCCGCTGGTACCTCGTGCGGGGACGCGCCGACGACGCCATCCGCGTCCTGCGCGACATCGCGTCCACCAACGGCAGCCGCATCCCCGACGGTGTCACGCTCAAGTTCGACGACGACGACGACGACGACGACGACAAGCTGGCTGGCGGGGAGTCCTCCTCGTCGGCCTCGATCCTGGACGTGCTGCGGTCGAGGACGACCCGGCGTAGGCTCGTCTTGTCCGTGCTCATCAACCTGCTCTGCGCGGTGGTCTACTACGGGCTGAGCCTCAACGTGGGCAACCTCAGGACCAACCTGTACGTCAGCGTGGCCGTGAACGCGCTCGCCGAGATGCCCGCCTTCCTGCTCACCACGCTCTTCATCGACCGTTTCGGCAGAAAGCCGCTCGCCATAAGCACCTTGCTTCTCAGCGGCGTCTTCTGCACAGCCGGCAGCCTCATCTCTGCCGCCGACGACGCAACAATGAGGTACGTACTACTTACTACTAAGAAAATGTTCTAAAGTTTCTATGTTCTCCTCATTAACTTGTTCTGGCATGCACTGCACGCATGCAGCGTCGCCAAGATGGCCTGCAGCGTGGTGGGGATCTTCGGAATGGCGGCGACGTACAACCTATTGTTCATATACACCTCAGAGCTATTCCCCACGGTGGTGAGGAACGCGGCGCTGGGGTGTACCGGGCAGGCAACGCGGATGGGGGCGATACTGGCGCCGTTGGTGGTGGTGCTCGGGGAGCGGGTCCCATTCGCGGTGTTCGGCATGGCTGGGATCGTAAGCGGCCTGCTCGTCTTCTACCTCCCGGAGACAATGAACAAGCCTTTGTATGACACCATGGCCGGCCTAGAGGAAGGGGAGAAGACCCTCTTCAAGTAAACAAAATGTGTGTGCGCGCGCACCTAGAGTGTCTTAAAATAATAATAATTACATAACAGGCCAATCTACTATTGCCTGTCTTTATAAATTAATAAAGCTTGATTAGTTCGTAGCATAACATCTTGTCTGTCTTCAAACACGTGCGTTTCCTCCTCTCCCCACGGTAGCTCCTCAAGGAGACGGTCCTGTTTTCAAAATAAAACAGCACGAGTATCAAATGGTCTATAATCCGCAATAAGCGTTGGTAAGTGTAACATTTATGATGTATATATCAAATATATATTTATCTTCATCATCTATAATCTCTGCTGGAGTTGGTGCTTCATCGAAAGTCCGTAACTTTCCTATGATCTCATAGAAGGTGAACGGTTATCCTTGCATGCCAATTTTCCAAACACTATCCCTGTAGCTAGGTGGAAGCGAACGCAAAACCCTAGCCAGTGCGATATCGTCAGATATTAAGTAGTCCCAAAGATTCATAAGATTTAAGTATTCCTTACGCATCCTCTCTATGTGATCCTCCAGACATGTGTTATCATCCATCTTTATAGATAAAAACTCGTCTAAATACATTTACCTCATGAGCATGACTTATCCAAAGAACATCAGCTTGAGTCTAATGATCATATCCATTGGACTAGAGTGCCCAAAACGCACGGTCAGCTCAGGATCCATGGTACTCTGCATAAGACGCGCGATATAGATGAGCTAATCACGGTGTTGTAGGTACAAAATCTTCTCCTCCACGCACGCGATATCGCCAGATATATCTCCCAGGAATTCCTTTAGAACATAGAGTATACTATTGTGCCACAACACACTTTCTGAGGCGGAATTACGAATCTACGAAGTTTGACCCATCACTCTTTAGGCTAGCACCCATGATGAATTGTTTGTCATCAAGGTCGACTTTTGGATATTCCAGAGATTCCATGATCTATAAACATATTTCCAAAGACATTGAGACTAATTTCATAATTTATTGTGAGTTGAAGTTTTAATCAAATTATTTAATGAGCTCGCAATAGAAGATGTTATACCTAAGAATGCTTCGGGTGATTACACGATCCCAATTCACTACGTCCGCCCTGATCGTCACATAGAGACATCATAGCTTCAAGGGTGGACAATCATGTCGATCACATCATTCATGTGACTCATTCCCAATCTTTCGACCATTTTGTGTTCTCGACGCCATGTTTGTACATGCTAGGCTCACCAAATAACTCCTTAGTTTTTGTGTTTGTGCAACATAGCTTACACCCTCGGTACATGAATGCCGCAAAAGGATAGCGCCTGATTTTCACAACCCTCTTCATTAGGGTACCCAATCTATTATGATGCACACTAAGGATGAACACTAATTTGATGTTTGATTCAGAGATCATCTTATTAGAGCTTTGTCAATGTGGCTAATATGATCTAGTAACTAAACAAGACGTTATATATCGGTATCCACATCAAATGTATTAGTTGACATGTCATGGCGAATCATCTACGGATCTAGATTTTCATCATATGCTCTGGCCATGGAGCCCGCTTTGTAACGCCTCTAGTTGATTGACCAGCATGACGATTGGCTGTCACTACAACTTAGTAACAACTAGTAGAAAGCTACTACACACCATAACAAGCCCCCTTGCAAGAAAGATAACGACTCTACTTTATTAGTTGCAAACTTTAGGTGGTTGTTTGGGCTTATGCGAGAAGAACGATTCTTAACCTACGAGCATACAATCACAACATCGGTTAGATAATTATCTCAAGTACACCCATGTCGGGTCCCTTCATTGCAAATGACATACCGCTAAAATAAGAGAGACAGACACCCCCCAAGCCGCGTACATGGTACAAACCATGTGCCAAATGTGGAACCAGTTTCGCGTAAGCGTACACGTGAGGTCGGCCGGGGGCCGCTTCATCAAACACTGTCGCAGTAGTAGACAAGTACATGTGGAATGGTAAAAATTATAGAATCGATGCTCGCATGTAGCACATGTGTTTTATCCGTACAAGCATACTACACATAGATCGGCTCTGTTGGGTCTTGCAGTAGAAAACAAAAAATTCCTACTATAACACAAACTGTAATATCCCGGATTTATACATTATATTTCTAACATATCAAAATAGATCAACAATTTTAACCATTGGATTTATTTTTCTAAGCGTGTGTTCAGTACAGACCAATTCCGATTGAAGAAAAAAAACAAATAAATAGATACACAAACCCAACCGGCTTCCTATCCTCACCAGACGCTCTGCCCTAGTCCACCGAAGTCGCCGCCGCCGCAACGAGAGGCGCCAATCGCCATCCAAGCAATTCGAGTATAGATCTTGGGCTGCTGGCGTTCGAGCATCCCTGGAGTCATCTGCCGCATATTCCTGGAGACAACGCCGCACTAGAGGTGTTCCTAATCATTGACTGGTCCGAGGATTTACGGTGCCGATATTAATTCTTCCGCTGAACGCCGAGGCTAAGGCAAGTGCATGACGAGCCCCTTGTTTCGTATGATTATTCATGTGTGATCTGTTTGGTTGCTTGATCTCATTTGGTTCGAGATTCTCTTATTTGATTGTTCAATTCAAACTTGTTCCGTTCTGTTTCGCTATTCATTTTCAACATCATCCCAGTTCTTATTTTCAAAGCTAACTTGGTGAGAAACTGTTCATAAGCGGCTAGTTCCGAATAAAGTTCGGTGAGAACTATTAGCTTATGAGCTAGTCCGAGGGCAATTCTTTTCATGTTAATCCGGTGAGAAACTGTTCCGAGCGGCTAGTTCCGAATTCAGTTCGGTGAGAACCGTTAGCTCGTGGGCTAGTCCGGCGACATATTCAGATATTTGTTTTCAGATTTCGTGTTGACAATGTGATTGTTCTTATGGTTCCAATTATACTTGCTGAGTATTTCTGTACTCATTCTTGCATTCTATTTGGTTTTCAGGTACCAAGTAACGACATATGCATGGGAGATGGGTGTAGCACATATACCACATCACTTGACCACATAGTTGTATACGCTGCCTAGTGTACCACCCAGCTTTTATCGAGTAGTTGTAGGCGTCGAGTGTTTAGTTGCTTATCAGGTTCTATTATTTGTGTAATTCAGAGATAACTTAGTGTGATCATTTGGTCGCTTGGATATTTACTTCATAAAAATACTAGCTGAATTTTGAACCATAAGTTACGTCACTATTTATGTGATCCATATTAATGCTACTCATTGAATATTTCTAAACTCCCAATGATGGTTGTCTGTGAAAACCAAGGAGGTGCTGTCCGAGTTTACAATTTTTCGCTATATTTGGTGTAATTGAGAGAGTGTGGTAGCATCGCCAGATATGGTAGAAATCTGGGATGTTACAGTTGGTATCAGAGCCTAGGTTTTAGATCTCTGGAATAGGTTGTCAAACAAATATGTTATAGTCTTAACTTAAATTTACTCCGCGTTTCCAAAAATTAACAATTTAAAACTTGACTGATAATTAAATAATTAAATTTGACACACTTCTGCACGATAGGATTGGGTTTATGGGAAATGCATTGCATTGACGGTTCTTAATGTTTTGTTTGTTTGTTTATCTTATCCTTTCGAGTATGGAATGCATATGGTTTGCTGTTGTTGATTATGGATAATTTGTAGTATAGTCATGCCGCCGAGACGTAGAGGTCGAGCTCGTGGCCGAGCTCATGCAAGGCGGGGTCGCGTTGGCCGCAATGGCCGTGCGGAGGGATCAGATGTTGAGCAAAGTAATCATGAAGATGCGAAGTGAGTCAATCTGCTAATAGTGATGGACATGGTGCGTCAAACATGACGCTTACCCAATGGCTAGATATGAAACTGGACAAGTTTGATGGATCAGGGACACCCATGGACGCTGCAAGTTGGCTTCGCAGCATGGAGAAATACATGGATGCATCTGTGATGACACAAGAGGATAGAGTTGTCTATGTGGCTTTCCAACTGAAGGGTCTCGCAGATATTTGGTGGGAAGGAGTTAGGGCAGCGTGGACACCAGCTCATGGACCGCCTACATGGGATGTTTTTGTTAAGCAATTCACTAGCAAATACTACCCGGATTCATTCAAGGAGAAGATGGATGTTGCCCTAAGGAATATCAAGCAAGGTGACAAGACAGTGGACGAGTACGAGATGGAGTTTAGTAAAATTGTTCATTTTGTGGATCACATAAATCAGAATCAGGGTGAGAAAGCTAGAAGATTCTTTGAGGGGCTTAATTCAGAATATCGACATGTCATGGGAGCTAATCGACCCAAGGAGTATTTCAGTGTGGTGGAACAGGCTAGGGGAATGGAGCTACAGATGCAAATCACACAGGCAGAGGCAACTCGTACAAGTGGTACTAGTGGCTCGAGTAGTAAGCACAAGAGAAGTCATCATGATGGGAGTGAGCTTACTGAGCATCTTGCTCTCAAGAAGTCCAAGTCAGGTGCACATTCTGAACAGTCCGCCAACCCCAATCAATCAGGCGCCCGTCCCTTTTCAGCGCCACATTCCAACATCACCTCGTTCATTCGACCCGTCCCAGGACAGGGCTTGATTTGCTTCAAGTGCGGTCAAGGTCACCGTGCTTCTGATTGTGATTTCTCGGGTTCTTGTGACCACTGTGGCAAGACCGGCCACATGAAACGTGTTTGCAAGAAAAATCCTAACTCTATTATCAAGTGGCAGTTGACCAATCCTTCCGCAGTGCCAACGATAAACCTTCTTGCTGATGATTCGTCCTCACGAGTCAGATCCTCATATGGATCAGTTCAAATGATGACAACCTCTCCAGCTACACCTTTGCAATTTACATCATATCCACCCCATGTTCCTCCTATGGGTTACTACTATCATGCACCTGCCCTTCCAGTACCATATGGCCACCTCCAACTACCAGCCCCTTCACAAACGCAACAACCAGTTGCAGATTCTTCTGCCTCAATGCATGTCGGAGTCTATAACAAGCCAAGTTCTTCTCAAGGTCACCACGATGGGGCGTTAGGTACGTATTTTCATTGAACCATGCGTACCTGATGTTTTTCTTTCCTTCAGCATATTTGCCTCTCCTAGTTGGAAACAGCCATAATTTTTATTTATTTATCAAGCCTATTAATACTCCTCTTATAGGATAATAGTAAAAGGGAAAAAAAAACTTGCCCACCCTTGTGGTAATATTGTGATATTTCTGGCGTCCCATGAAGACTTTCTTTGCGTGTACCTAAACTTGGATATTTGTTGTACTGTTAGCTTAGGTTTTACGGACATGGTTTTGTTTAATTAAATCAGACAGTCCAGGTCCATGTGACATTTTCTTTAACCAATCAGGATGGCCGAGAGCTACAATGCAAGGTTTACCAATCCACGTACAGATTTAATAGTTTGAGTGTGGGATGGATTGGCCCCCATACCAACTACTCTTGCTATTAATTCTTGTTATGTTGGAGCGGCGAACCTCCATGTACCTTTACCGTTAGCAGTTTAGTAAAGAGCCGAGTTTGTAGGCCTGACCTTATATAAAAATTTCACTCTTGCTAAGAAATATAAAAGGGTGAAGAATTCGAGGGCGAATTCTATTGAAGGTGGGAAGAATGTAATATCCCGGATTTATACATTATATTTCTAGCATATCAAAATAGATCAACAATTTTAACCATTGGATTTATTTTTCTAAGCGTGTGTTCAGTACAGACCAATTCCGATTGAAGAAAAAAAAACAAATAAATAGATACACAAACCCAACCGGCTTCCTATCCTCACCAGACGCTCTGCCCTAGTCCACCGAAGTCGCCGCCGCCGCAACGAGAGGCGCCAATCGCCATCCAAGCAATTCGAGTATAGATCTTGGGCTGCTGGCGTTCGAGCATCCCTGGAGTCATCTGCCGCATATTCCTGGAGACAACGCCGCACTAGAGGTGTTCCTAATCATTGACTGGTCCGAGGATTTACGGTGCCGATATTAATTCTTCCGCTGAACGCCGAGGCTAAGGCAAGTGCATGACGAGCCCCTTGTTTCTGTATGATTATTCATGTGTGACTGTTTGGTTGCTTGATCTCATTTGGTTCGAGATTCTCTTATTTGATTGTTCAATTCAAACTTGTTCCGTTCTGTTTCGCTATTCATTTTCAACATCATCCCAGTTCTTATTTTCAAAGCTAACTTGGTGAGAAACTGTTCATAAGCGGCTAGTTCCGAATAAAGTTCGGTGAGAACTGTTAGCTTATGAGCTAGTCCGAGGGCAATTCTTTTCATGTTAATCCGGTGAGAAACTGTTCCGAGCGGCTAGTTCCGAATTCAGTTCGGTGAGAACCGTTAGCTCGTGGGCTAGTCCGGCGACATATTCAGATATTTGTTTTCAGATTTCGTGTTGACAATGTGATTGTTCTTATGGTTCCAATTATACTTGCTGAGTATTTCTGTACTCATTCTTGCATTCTATTTGGTTTTCAGGTACCAAGTAACGACATATGCATGGGAGATGGGTGTAGCACATATACCACATCACTTGACCACATAGTTGTATACGCTGCCTAGTGTACCACCCAGCTTTTATCGAGTAGTTGTAGGCGTCGAGTGTTTAGTTGCTTATCAGGTCCTATTATTTGTGTAATTCAGAGATAACTTAGTGTGATCATTTGGTCGCTTGGATATTTACTTCATAAAAATACTAGCTGAATTCTGAACCATAAGTTACGTCACTATTTATGTGATCCATATTAATGCTACTCATTGAATATTTCTAAACTCCCAATGATGGTTGTCTGTGAAAACCAAGGAGGTGCTGTCCGAGTTTACAATTTTTCGCTATATTTGGTGTAATTGAGAGAGTGTGGTAGCATCGCCAGATATGGTAGAAATCTGGGATGTTACACAAACCCTAATACGCCCAAGATCTATCTATGTAGTAATGTGGTTAACGTCCGATAGAACGTGGATGATGTAGACGAACAATCGTCGCCGACCTCAGGGTCGTGAAGAAGTCATCTCCCTAACGTTGAGTGCCGCAGGTGCAGCACTCGTAGTTTCGCACTCGTACGGTGCTCAATGACGCTCAAGGCTCCAATCCAGCGAAGTTGCAGAACTAGATCTTCTTGATCCGGATCCCGGATGTGCTGCCGCGTACCGGGTGGAGTTGTCTCCATCCTATGCAGTTCTTCGGGGAACCGCACGGAGTCGGAAACTAGAGAGAGATATTTCTCTATTTAATTATGTATCTAATTTGCCCCAATAGACCACTATATATAGGGGGCAAGGGGGAACTAAGCAACATAAGGAGGCAAGGTGGGACTAAACAAACAGGAGGAAGGAGGGCAGTCGGCTGGCCCCTGGCCGCGCGCCGCCCCGCCCACCCGCTCATTTGGCTGACCTGGTGGGCTCGCCCACTTGGCCGGCCTGGCCACCCTTCCCATTTTTTATTTTATTTTTATTTATTTGGCTCCTTCCATATGGGGCCTAATAAAATAGGTATGCCCTTTTAATTAATAAAAATCATATTTTTATTTAATTAAATATATTTTAATATATTAATTCACCAATCAACATATAAATCATATCCTATAATTTCCATTAGTTCGAGACACCTCCCGAACTATTCCAGACATCTTTCAAACTTCTCCATAACCATAATCCGAATATATCTCTCAACTCCGATGAATCCAAAACTATCTTAGTTTCGTTGAACCCTTAAGTGTGTTATTCTACTGTTCGGGAGTATCATATCTATGGACTGAGACTAGGTCACCGACCATATGATGTCTAGGGGGGTCTGGAGAATTTTTGCGATCATTATGTATTCCACAAAGATATAATCATCGTGAATCTATGCAATTAATCTTATTCCTTTTCTTCATTCTATACTTGCACTTGTCGAAGACATGATCATCGGTATCTCGATACATAGTTAGGTCTTGTAACCAACAAGGCTATTTCACTCATTCACATGTGATTTCATCCCCATGAGCTAGCCATTAGCTGCGCACCTTTCATGGATGAAATCTCACCGAGTGGGCCCTATAATAAAGTGTCTTTTGTTCACATGGAAGGAATAAATCTCTCTCTAGATAACATAGGCCTCAACAATTCCATCGATATACCTAGCTACACCTTTATGATCACCCTACCACGATGTGATGGTTGATGCAGCTAAGGCAACCTCCAGAGTGGATGATTAATACGATCTTATGGTCTAAAGATTAAGTTGCTATGCACTTTATAAACATTGGAACATTGAACTCGATATCGATTGATCGTGTTACAATACTTATATTGTGGGTATGTCCATTATATCATTCATCCAATGATGTGAGTTCATTTTCAATGACGTGTGTGTCCATGATCGGGAAAACCTCGACCAATAATTGACCTCAATGAACTAGTTATGCACTTTTGTGCTTACTAGGAACTCCTGGTTGTTTACAACGTGTATTAATGTTTTCCTCTTAATACAGTTATAGCATGGTATGAAACTAATTATGAACGTACGACATATAATAAATAGCTATTATTATTTGTCTCAAGAACACTATCTCCAACAATATGTTCATATTCTAACTACAAAGATTTTTTTTGTGCAGTTCGTTTCAGATGAGATACCGACATCTTGTCATAAGGATTTGCAAACCGTCACTATTGTGATATTTTGGTGCTCTGCATAAGACACTTTTTTTAGTTAAGAGTGTCGTATACCGTGTTACCAGAATATTAGAAAGGTGACGAGAAGACCACTGAAGGTTCTCAATAAACTGTAACTAGCAGTTAATCTATGTCGAAATACATGTGTACATATGGTGTATGAAATTTACAATCAAATATAAATGAGTTTTGTTACTTTGTTGTGAACGCAATGTTGAGTTATAGGCTACTAGTGGACAATTGAACATTGCTTGTTGCATATATAAAAGGTCAGCAATTCTGGCAGAAACCAAGCGGCTGGTTAAAATAAGCGTGTGCTAGCTCTGTGAAACACATACGCCTAAATTGATAACAATGTTTACGATCTTCAAATCTACTGGATCGAAAAGGGAGCACCGTGTGTGACGGGCCAGCTTACGCACGCGATTTCACGTAATGAACCGTGTGCAACATTAGACCCGTTGCACACGATTTTAGAAACCGTGTTTCTTTTATTTTAGCGTATCGCCAACCCTGATCCTGTGACGGTTAGGTTTACCGTATGGGATGGACTATTTTAGCCTCGTGTCACTACGGCAAAACAGGGCTTTGCCGTGTAGCCTAAACGCACGGCAAAGGGGCAAATCGGCTCGGCAAAGCCTTTGCCGTGCGGCCGTGCACGGCAAAGATTGCTCGGCAACGACCCGCCAGGCAAAGCCGTCTTTGCCGTGCGTCGCGCGAAAATCGCACGGCAAAGGCTTTGCCGAGCGACGCAGCGTTGCCGTGCGCTGTGATCTCTTTGCCGTGCGATTTCCTATGCCGTGCGCCGTGCCTCTTTGCCGTGCGGCAGTCTTTGCCGTGCGTTCCACTCCAACCCGCACGGCAAAGACTTGGCTTTGCCGTGCGCTTCTCTTCCACCCTGCACGGCAAAGATACCTACAGCAGCACCAGGTGGGCAGCGCGAGCGGCCTTTGCCGTGTGTGTGTGCACGGCAAAGAGTGCCTTTGCCGTGTGCTGTGGCCTTTGCCGTGTGCATGTGCACGACAAAGGTGGTGCAAATTTTCCAGAATTTCCCTGCTTCCCCATTAATCCCTGCATATGCAATTCACAAATATCAATAACAGTCCAGATACACATATAGCACAATATATAGAGTATTTGCATCATCAACAACATAGTTCATACACGAGTAGTCCAACAAAGTCCATACAATAGTTCCAAGTCGCATAATTAGTTCATACAAGCAACATCAACAACAAAGTCTCCAACATAGAATGTTCCAAGTCGCACAACAAGTTCATACACAAGCAACATCAACCTTCGCCACTTCCTTGTCCTTCTCCACCTCCTTGTCCTCCTACAGGTTCATAGATGCATAAGTGGCATGTAATGGCTAAAATTGACATGTAAGAACTAGAATTGACATGGAATGGCTAAAATTGACATGTAAGAACTAGAATTGACATGGAAGAACTCGAATTGACATGGAATGGCTAAAATTGACATGTAAGAACTAGAATTGACATGGAAGAACTAGAATTGACATGGAATGGCTAAAATTGAACATAATCGCTAGAATTGACATGAAATGGCTAAAATTCAACATAATGGCTAAGAATGACATGGAATGGCTAAAATTAACATGAAATAGCTAAAATTGAACATAATGGCTAAAATTGACATGGTTGAATGGCTAAAGTTCACAAGTGACATGGTATGGAACTATGGAAGAATTAGAAGTGTAGGAGAACTCACCTAGAAACTGCTGCAGGCTCCGGATGATGCCCGTATTGTTGACGGTCAAGCCAGGTGTCAGCGGGCTCTGACTTGGCGCTTGCTGGAGGAGCGGCATCACAGCCGGATCAGGCGTGGGGATCTGCAATATCCAAAGTTCGGTTAGACAACAAACAAGATTGAGACGGAGATATTAAGTTAACCACTTACAAAATGTGGGAACATGGGAGGACACGACGTGCTAGGACCACTACTCCCCGGTGGGGAAGTCAGCACGGCCTGGTTCATGAACATATGCTGGAACATCTGCTGTTGTTGTTGCATCTGCTGCAACATCTGCTGCTGCATCTGCATGCTCTCCCTAAGCCAGCTGCTGCATCCGCATCTTCTCCTCTTGGTTCCTCCGTTCCCTTTCTTCCATCTCCGCCTACGTTGTGTTGCCGCGATGTCAGTAACATTGCAATGGAAAACATGTAATGAAGCGTAGAGGATCGACGAAGAACTTACCCGTAACTTCTCAACAGCTAGGTCCGAAGCCCGTGGGCGGGTCTCTACCCGAGGCTGCTCGCTCGTACGCCCACGACGGATCCGGCGTAGAGATGGAATGGTCTTTGGGTCGACTAACCCGTCAGCAATCCATAGGCGGCCACCCTTCTTGCCTTGTCCCGCAAGCACCGCAACCTCAACGTCAAAGTCTTCGGTGGTTGGGTCGGCGTCTTCACCGTGCTTGGCCTTGAACGTCGAGCGGTACGCGCCACACTGGGCCTCCGCTAGCCCATTGACCCACATGGACCCCGTTTCAGGATGCGGCTCCCTCCTGGTCTTGGACTTTTGGAAAAGGCCAAATAAGTTTGGTGTCACGCCTGTCTTCACTTCCTGCAAAAGAGTACATGCAAGTAAGTGAAGAGGGACACCCTTGCGGGGCTAACAATAACATGAAACGAAAGAATGAAGAAACCATTTGCTCACCTCTTGCTGCAAGGTAAGAGCCAAGTTCTTGCTGCCCAGGACATGTGATCCACCTCCCATCTCTAAACGCTTCTGCTTGCCCTCCTCGTGCTTCCGGGCGTACTCGGGGGATGTCCACCATATGACCATCGCAAGAAAGCACGCCTTGTCTTCACCGACGTACTGAGGAGGGTTCTACATACACAAGATAGACCCATTATTAGAACATAAACTACATGAAAATGCGGAAATAAATAACACATCGATGCTAATACCTGCAGGTACTACCACGGTGCCATGAGCGTATCCCGACAATCAGCCTTACTCATCCAAACTTTGCGCTCGGCGTGCCAGTCGCGGACGCACTGGAAACGTGCCTCGTAGTGCATGCCAATCACCCTCATCCTGCACAACTCGTGTAAGATAACGTTGCACGCAATTTCCTCGCCCTCAACCCTCTTGAAGTATTTCTGCAACCATGCACATAGGTAAAACAAGAGGAATTAGAGCAACTATTGGTAGTTCAGAAGTGTTTAAATGCTAAGAAGCCAAAAGTCACGTACCCAGAAGTGGCGGACAACCCGCTCTTGCATGTTGGTGCACTTGCCGCTAGGATCTTCCGCGTAGCTGTAGTGCTTCCAAGTCCAAGCCACATCGCGGCCACCACTAGGGAGATTGACAATCCCGGGAAATGCTTCCTAATTAGGCCTCCAAGGATGTTCGAGTACTCACGTGTCGGCTTCCTCCTCGGGTCACCATACTTGAACATGCTGCACAACGAAATGCCAAAATCAGTATGCATGTGATAAAAATTTGTATAATGATAAAAATTTCAATAATGGAATGCCAAAATCAGCATGTACCTCTTTCCAGCGGGCACGAGGACAACATCGCGGAAGGCCCAAGTTTTTATCTTGGGGAGTTTCGTAATCCCGCGCTTATACGGCTTCTTGTCCCATGGTTCCAGCCTCTCCTTGGCTGCAACGTACACCTCCTCCTCGGGCGGATACCAAGCTAGGTCTGGGTCTAGCTCCTGCGGCAAACCCCCAACCCCTCATCCTCCTCGAGGTCCTCCCCACCGTCCTCCCCACCGTCCTCCCCACCATCCTCCTCGTCCTGCCCACCGTGCTCCTCACCGTCCTCCTCGTCCTCCCCACCCCACTGCTCCTCGTCATCATCCTCGGCTGGGGGAGGACTAGGAGAAGGGGTACGAAGTCGCCGTGGCTGGGCATTCTTCCTCCGTGGTGGAGGGCTAGGAGGAGTGCTAGGAGGACGTGTCTGCGACGACGAACCACTCGAAAGTCCCTGATGTCTACGGGAGCTTCTATTCTTGTAGACAGTGTTGGGCCTCCAAGAGCAGAGGTTTGTAGAACAGCAGCAAGTTTCCCTTAAGTGGATCACCCAAGGTTTATCGAACTCAGGGAGGAAGAGGTCAAAGATATCCCTCTCATGCAACCCTGCAACCACAAAGCAAGAAGTCTCTTGTGTCCCCAACACACCTAAGAGGTGCACTAGTTCGGCGAAGAGATAGTGAAACACAGGTGGTATGAATAAGTAGTAGCAACGGCACCAGAAAAGTGCTTTGCCCAGGATAGTAAACAAGCAGTAGTAATGCAGCAGTAGTAACGCAGTAAAACAGTAAACAAGCAGCGATAGCGATATTTAGGAACAAGGCCTAGGGATTAGACTTTCACTAGTGGACACTCTCAACATTGATCACATAACGGAATAGATAAATGCATACTCTACACTCTTGTTGGATGATGAACACATTGCGTAGGATTACACGAACCCTCAATGCCGGAGTTAACAAGCTCCACAATAATGCTCATATTTTAGTAACCTTTAGTGTAAGATAGATCAAAAGACTAAACCAAGTACTAGCATAGCATGCACACTGTCACCTTCATGCATATGTAGGAGGAATAGATCACATCAATATTATCATAGCAATAGTTAACTTCGCAATCTACAAGAGATCATGATCATAGCATAAACCAAGTACTAACACGGTGCACACACTTGTCGTCTTTACACACGTGCGGAGGAATAGAACTACTTTAATAACATCACTAGAGTAGCACATAGATGAATTGTGATACAAAACTCATATGAATCTCAATCATGTAAAGCAGCTCATGAGATTATTGTATTGAGGTACATGGGAGAGAGATGAACCACATAGCTACGAGCGAAGCCCTCAGCCTCGGGGTGGATTACTCCCTCCTCATCATGGAGGCAGCGATGGCGGTGAAGATGGCGGTGAAGACGGCGGTGGAGACGGCTCCGGGGCAATTCCCCGTCCCGGCAGGGTGCCGGAACAGAGACTTCTGTCCCCCGAATTGGAGTTTCGCGATGTGGCGGCGCCCCTGGAGTCTTTCTGGAGGTTCGTCTTTTCTGTCGATGTTTTTAGGTCACGACGGCTTAAATAGGCGAAGAATCGGAGTCGGAGGGGCCACGGGGTGGTGCCACCATAGGGGGCGCGCCCCCTTGGGCCGCGCGGCCAGGTGGTGTGGGCCCCCCGGCACCCTCTCGACTCTTCTCCGGTGCTCCGGAAGCTTCCGGGAATTATAAGGCCTTCGGTCTTGATTTCGTCCGATTCCGAAAATATTTCTTTACTAGGATTTCTGAAACCAAAAACAGCGAAAACAAGCAACTGGCACTTCGGCATCTTGTTAATAGGTTAGTTCCAGAAAATGCACGAATATGACATAAAGTGTGCATAAAACATGTAGGTATCATCAATAATATGGCATAGAACATAAGAAATTATCGATACGTCGGAGACGTATCAAGCATCCCCAAGCTTAGTTCTGCTCGTCCCGAGCGAGTAAAACGATAACAAAGATAATTTCTGAAGTGATATGCCATCATAACCTTGATCATACTATTTGTAAACATATGTAGTGAATGCAGCGATCAAAACAATGGTAATGACATGAGTAAACAAGTGAATCATAAAGCAAAGACTTTTCATGAATAGTACTTCAAGACAAGTATTAATAAGTCTTACATAAGAGTTAACTCATAAAGCAATAAATCAAAGTAAAGGCATTGAAGCAACACAAAAGAATATTAAGTTTCAGCGGTTGCTTTCAACTTGTAACATGTATATCTCATGGATAATTGTCAACATAGAGTAATATAACAAGTACAATATGCAAGTATGTAAGAATCAATGCACAGTTAATCACAAATGTTTGCTTCTTGAGGTGGAGAGAGATAGGTGAACTGACTCAACATAAAAGTAAAGAGAATGGTCCTTCAAAGAGGAAAGCATCGATTGCTATATTTGTGCTAGAGCTTTTATTTTGAAAACATGAAACAATTTTGTCAACGGTAGTAATAAAGCATATGAGTTATGTACATTATATCTTACAAGTTGCAAGCCTCATGCATAGTATACTAATAGTGCCCGCACCTTGTCCTAATTAACTTGGACTACCGGATCTTTGCAATGCACATGTTTTGACCAAGTGTCACAATGGGGTACCTCCATGCCGCCTCGTACAAAGGTCTAAGGAGAAAGCTCGCATTTTGGATTTCTCGCTTTTGATTATTCTCAACTTAGACATCCATACCGGGACAACATGGACAACGGATAATGGACTCCTCTTTAATGCATAAGCATGTGGCAACAATTATTATTCTCATATGAGATTGAGGATATATGTCCAAACTGAAACTTCCACCATGAATCATGGCTTTAGTTAGCGGCCCAAAGTTCTTCTCTAACAATATGCATGCTCCAACCATGAAGGTGGTAGATCTCTCTTGCTTCGGACAAGACGGACATGCATAGCAACTCACATGATATTCAACAAAGAATAGTTGATGGCGTCCCCGAAGCATGGTTATCGCACAACAAGCAACTTAATAAGAGATAAAGTGCATAAGTACATATTCAATACCACAATAGTTTTTAAGCTATTTGTCCCATGAGCTATATATTGCAAAGGTGAATGATGGAATTTTAAAGGTAGCACTCAAGCAATTTACTTTGGAATGGCGGATAAATACCATGTAGTAGGTAGGTATGGTGGACACAAATGGCATAGTAGTTGGCTCAAGGATTTTGGATGCATGAGAAGTATTCCCTCTCGATACAAGGCTTAGGCTAGCAAGGTTATTTGAAACAAACACAAGGATGAACCGGTGCAGCAAAACTCACATAAAAGACATATTGTAAACATTATAAGACTCTACACCGTCTTCCTTGTTGTTCAAAACTCAATACTAGATATTATCTAGACTCTAGAGAAACCAAATATGCAAACCAAATTAGCAAGCTCTAAGTGTTTCTTCATTAATGGGTGCAAAGTATATGATGCAAGAGCTTAAACATGAGCACAACAATTGCCAAGTATCACATTATCCAAGACATTATAGCAATTTACTACATGTATCATTTTCCAATTCCAACCATATAACAAATTAACGAAGAAGAAACTTCGCCATGAAAATTAAAAGCTAAGAACACATGTGTTCATATGAACCAGCGGAGCGTGTCTCTCTCCCACACAAGCATTTATTCAAACAAAAACAAAAACAAAAGCACACCGACGCTCCAAGTAAAGTACATAAGATGTGGCCGAATAAAAATATAGTTTCAAGAGAAGGAACCTGATAATTTGTCGATGAAGAAGGGGATGCCTTGGGCATCCCCAAGCTTAGACGCTTGAGTCTTCTTAGAATATGCAGGGGTGAACCACCGGGGCATCCCCAAGCTTAGAGTTTTCACTCTCCTTGATCATAGTATATCATCCTCCTCTCTTGACCCTTGAAAACTTCCTCCACACCAAACTCGAAACAAACTCATTAGAGGGTTAGTGCATAATAAAAATTAACATGTTCAGAGGTGACACAATCATTCTTAACACTTCTGGACATTGCATAAAGCTACTTGGACATTAATGGATCAAAGAAATTCATCCAACACAACAAAAGAGGCAATGCGAAATAAAAGGCAGAATCTGTCAAAACAGAACAGTCCGTAAAGATGGATTTTATTAGGCCACCAGACTTGCTCAAACGAAAATTCTCAAATTGAATGAAAGTTGCGTACATATCTGAGGATCATGCTCGTAAATTGGCTTAATTTTCTGAGCTACCTAAAGGGAGATAGACCCAGATTCGTGACAGCAAAGAAATCTGGAACTGCGCAGTAATCCAAATCTAGTACTTACTTTTCTATCAAAGACTTTACTTGGCACAACAAAACATAAAACTAAGATAAGGAGAGGTTGCTACAGTAGTAAACAACTTCCAAGACACAAATATAAAACAAAGTACTGTAGCAAAATAAACACATGGGTTATCTCCCAAGAAGTTCTTTCTTTATGGCCATTAAGATGGGCTCGACGAGGTTTAATGATGCACTCGCAAGAGATAGTATGTGAAGCAAAAGAGAGCATCAAGAGGCAAATTCAAAACACATTTAAGTCTAACATGCTTCCTATGCATAGGAATCTTGTAAATAAACAAGTTCATGAGGAGCAAAGTAACAAGCATAGGAAGATAAAACAAGTGTAGCTTCAAAAATTTCAGCACATAGAGAGGCATTTTAGTAACATGAAAATTTCTACAACCATATTTTCCTCTCTCATAATAACTTTCAGTAGCATCATGAGCAAACTCAACAATATAACTATCACATAAAGCATTCTTATCATGAGTCTCATGCATAAAATTATTACTCTCCACATAGGCATAATGCGTGAAGGAACCGTCATCACAACATCCCATCCATGTAGACGTTTGGTCGGGTTTCGGCACGCGTACGGGAGATAGAATACTTGGAAGGCTTGGGTGGCCAAAATGTACACGTCCTCTCCCTTATAAACAGAGCTTCTTTCAACTTCGACCAATCCAATTTCAGATCCCATCTCATGCGACGTGGGTCGAACCAATGGCATTTGAATACGACGGGATTTAACCCTTTGTCAAACCCGTAATTCAGCTCATATATACCCTCGACTCTTCCATAGTAATGGAGTCCATCATCACCTTGACATACCACCCCGCTATTTATTGTCTTCTTGTTTGGATGGCTTGTTGTGTATTGATGGGTCTGGAAGCGATCCCCGTTCACGTCATAAGAATTGAACGAGTCGACGGAATGGTTGAAGCCCCTAGCAATTTTTCGTAGCAAGGGATTCATGTCTTTGTCAGTTCTTGCCTACAAGATTAGGACGACAAGTTTAGAACAAGAAATGACCGAGAAATGTCGACAGTGTACAAGCAAATTTGGATAGGATAGTACCAAACCACAGAACCAGCTACTGAAACCGTGACCGCCGCCCTTATCGAAAATATCCTTGGATTCTTCCGAGGTAGGATCCCTGTGGGTATACCTCCAATATTTAGTCGTGAATTGTCTATAACGAGTGAACGGAGGAAGAGTTAGCCACGAACATACGAGTGAATGTTTGCGAATAACTAAATGGTTAGCACTTACTTGATGTACGGCTTCACTTCCACCATGGTGTTCAAGACATATGAGTGGATCAACTCCCGCTCATGTAAATTCGTTGTGTACGGCTTCGAGCCACTTGACTTGCCGCCAAGCCCTATGAAGATGCTAAGCTTGGGTACATCTTCATTGTTGGCGGCATTGTAACGGAGGACCGGGTTGTGCTTTGTGGGAATGTTGGGATCATAGTGCTTAGTGGTGAAGTTTGCCACCTCCACGTTCGGGACTACCTCGGCTATGGATGCTTCGATCTTGCATTTATTGCCGATCATCCGACGAAGCTTTTGTGTTTCTCTCTCGGGACCAAACCGCCAACGGCCCCAATTCGGCCCCCGTTTAAGCATTCCTTCGCGAGGTGCGGGATCATATGTTGCATCGGATTAAAGAACGGCTGGAGGAAAGATCTTCTCTAGATCGCAAAGCAACATGGGTGCCTGTTCATCCAGCTTCTCAATCACTTTAGTGCCTAACTCCCTAGCACAAATCTGGCGGAAGAAATAACTCAACCTCGCTAGCACTCGCCAAGTCTTCTCAGGGACATAGCCTCGAATCATTGATACGTCTCCGACGTATCGATAATTTCTTATGTTCCATGCCATATTATTGATGATACCTACATGTTTTATGCACACTTTATGTCATATTCGTGCATTTTACGGAACTAACCTATTAACAAGATGCCGAAGAGCCGAGTTGTTGTTTTCTGCTGTTTTTGGTTTCGAAATCCTAGTAACGAAATATTCTCGGAATTGGACGAAATCAAGACCCGGGGTCCTATTTTGCCACGAAGCTTCCGGAAGACCGAAGAGGAGTCGAAGTGGGGCCACGAGGGGCCGCCACCATAGGGCGGCGCGGCCCAGGTCTTGGCCGCGCCGACTTGTGGTGTGGGGCCCTCGTGTGGCCCCCCACGTTGCCCTTCCGCCTACTTAAAGCCTCCATCGCGAAACCCACGATACGAAGAACCACGGTACGGAAAACCTTGCCGAGACGCCGCCGCCGCCAATCCCATCTCGGGGATTACGGAGATCTCCTCCGGCACCTCGCCGGAGAGGGGATTCAGCTCGGGGAGGACTCTACACCGCCATGGTCGCCTCCGGAGTGATGAGTGAGTAGTTCACCCCTGGACTATGGGTCCATAGCAGTAGCTAGATGGTTGTCTTCTCCTCATTGTGCTTCATTGTTGGATCTTGTGAGCTGCCTAACATGGTCAAGATCATCTATCTGTAATGCTCTATGTTGTGTTTGTCGGGATCCGATGGATAGAGAATACCATGTTATGTTAATTATCAAGTTATTACATATGTGTTGTTTATGATCTTGCATGCTCTCCGTTATTAGTAGAGGCTCTGGCCAAGTTTTTGCTCTTAACTCCAAGAGGGAGTATTTATGCTCGATAGTGGGTTCATGCCTGCATTGACACCTGGACGAGTGACGAAAGTTCTAAGGTTGTCTTGTGTCTGTTGCCACTAGGGATAAAACATTGATGCTATGTCTAAGGATGTAGTTGTCGATTACATTACGCACCATACTTAATGCAATTGTCCTGTTGCTTTGCAACTTAATACTGGAAGGGGTTCGGATGATAACTCTGAAGGTGGACTTTTTAGGCATAGATGCGGTTGGATGGCGGTCTATGTACTTTGTCGTAATGCCCAATTAAATCTCACTATACTTATCATGACATGTATGTGCATTGTTATGCCCTCTCTATTTGTCAATTGCCCGACTGTAATTTGTTCACCCAACATGCTTTTATCTTATGGGAGAGACACCTCTAGTGAGCTGTGGACCCCGGTCCATTCTTTAATACTGAAATACAAATCTGTTGCAATACTTGTTTTCTTGTTTTCTCTCGCAAACAATCATCTTCCACACAATACGGTTAATCCTTTGTTACGGCAAGCCGGTGAGATTGACAACCTCATCTGTTTCGTTGGGGCAAAGTACTTTGGTTGTGTTGTGCGGGTTCCACGTTGGCGCCGGAATCTGCGGTGTTGCGCCGCACTACATCCCGCCGCCATCAACCTTCAACGTGCTTCTTGGCTCCTCCTGGTTCGATAAACCTTGGTTTCTTTCTGAGGGAAAACTTGCTGCTGTGCGCATCATACCTTCCTCTTGGGGTTCCCAACGAACGTGTGAAATACACGCCATCAATCATCACCGGCATTATCCGCTCAAGCCACACGTGGTAGTCATGACTCTTCAGTCCTTGTACTCGCAACGTTTCAATGTTCAGACCCCTCATCCAATTGGCTGCGAACCCATCAGGGAAAAACAAGGAGTCCTTCATCCATCGGAAGACCTCCCTTTTTGGGCCTTTGTGAGGCGGAACGGAGCGTGTGGCTTAGTCCAAGTTTTTTGGCACCTTGAGGTGGCTTCATGTTCAACTCGGCCTATCGCACAACTTTTCTTGGTCAATTCGAGCCTTTATGTTATCCTTCGTCTTCTCGGTGTCCACTATGGTGCTCCAAATGGCTTCACTGATATTCTTCTCGGTGTGCATTACATCAATGTTATGCGGGAGCTCCGAGAAACTCAAAGTAAGGAAGCTTCCGGAAGCACGGCTTGTGGGTCCATTGGTGTGTCTCCCCATATCCCAAGAAACCATTCCCATCGGGGTTAGGCTGGAGAGCGTCTAACTCGGCCTTGGTTTCTGTCCGGTCTTCGGAATTGGCTTCGGTGCATGGACAACACGACCTTTTTTGAAACTCTTTACATCACTCCTGTATTCATGACTCTGCTCAAGGAAGCTGTCGAGCTTCATCAAAGCAGGAATACTTGCCACCCTTGTTTAGCCGAGAAGAAAGTCACGGCTTGCCACACTCCGGACAAGGCCACTTCCCATGTGTACACCACCCGCAGAACAAAGCACGTGCTGGCAAGTCATGCGAGAGACGTGTGGTACCGGACATACATATCGAAGTGTTCCTTCTTTGCCGCGTCATAAGTTCGGATCCCGCGATCTTCCCAGCCAAGAAGCAAGTCATCAATCGGTGGTTCCGGATACACGTTCATGTTCTTACCGGGTATTTCGGTCCTGGGATTATCATCGACACAAACATGTACTCGATCTCGTGCGGACGCCGGGGGTAGGTTCGGGGAATAACAAACACCGGCCAACAAGCGTATACCGTAGCCGACATACCATATGGATTGAACCCATCGGTTGATATCGCAATTGCTACGCTCCTCGGGTCACCGGCTTTCGGGGGATATTTCTTGACAAAGTTCTTCCATGCGGTACCATCCGACGGATGTATCATCTTGCCACTGTCTGGTCTGATCCCTTCTACAGCCCACCTCATCTGCTGGGCGGTATCCTCGGTCATGAAGAGCCGCTGGATCCTCGGTAGGACCTGGAAGATAGCGGAGGATATTCTTGGCAACCGTGGTCTGCCTCTTCTGACCATCACCATTGGTGTCAACCTCAAAGTACCTAGAGCTTTTGCAATGGATGCAATAATTTGTGTTAGCATGCTCCTCTCTGAATAGCATGCATCCCTTTGGACAAGCGTGTATCTGCTGCGATGACATCTTGAGGTCACTGAGCAATTTTTTTGAATAGTAGAAGTTTTGCGGCAAGAGGTGCCCTTTCGGCAGAATGCTGCCAACGAGGACCAGAAGTTCATCGAACCCATCTCTTCACAGATTCCTGTGGCACTTAAAGGCCAAAAGGCGAGTGATGGCATCTAGTTGGGTAACATCTGTATTTACGTGTAGGGGTTTCTGCGAAGCAAACAAAGCCTCGTAATACTTCTTTGTGTTTTCCTCCGGCTCCTCACTTGTCTCCGCATCCCTAGATGTCTCCGCCTCTACATGAGGGCTTTCGGGCACATTACCATTAGCCAAGTTCTCTAGGCACCTATCAAACCCAGTATCATATTCTCTCGTAGGCTGAATCTGCCGCACCTCCTTCCTAGCACGTTTCTTCGCCTTTTCTCCATGAAAAGTCCAAATCTTGTAGGACGGTTTGAACCCAGACTTGATCAGGTGAAGACTCATAGTTTTCTTGTCCTGTGTTTTTTGGTTAGCGCACTTACTACAAGGGCAAAAAACTATCTTGGGTCTGCTAGGGATGTCAAACGCCCTGTCCACGAACTGCTTGGTCTTTTCTCCCCATTCCTCAGTATATTTCCACGGACCAATTCTGCCATCGTACATCCAGTCACGATTATCCATCCTGTAATCAGCACCAAAATAGACAAACTTAGAATTTATATCAAACATGATCCGCATTTTAATTTTTCCTTTTTTACGCATGCATCAACCTGAATCTCTACTAGGTGGGCTCCTAGCAGCCGCCGGATCCGTAGATTGAGTACGTTCTCCCTGCTCTACCCTGATCCGAGACAGAATTTTGGCAGCACCTCCCCGCTGTTCTCCCGATACACGTCTCGCCAAAAAGCCGAGAGGGGTGTGCATCCGGAGAACAGTGGGAGGCGCTGCCGAAATCCTGACTCGGATCGGGGTAGAGCAGGGAGAACGTACCCAACTACGCATCCGCCGACTGTCCCGATAAATGCCGTAAGAGTTACAATTCATAATATGCAAGACCACTAATGCATATTTATCCGCGTAACCCTTACGGTCGGGAAAAGACGCCTAGGTATCGCGACAGACTCGGTGATCTAGACCCACAAAAAAACCTAGGTACATAGGGGCGAGTTTTTTTACCCTTGACGCGTGAGCGAATCGGCGACACCCGTGTCCACCTCGAAGAAGATCCGGGACGCCCCCTTAGAGACCCTCGCGACGCTGCCCCCCGTGTCCACCTCGAAGCATTGCCTGAAATGGAGAAAATGAATTACTAATGGAAGCGAACACATTTTTTTTGACAACTATTACTTATAATTTGCTTGCATCACATTATAATCGGAGGAGGGCCGGGGCGCACACATATTTCACAACTTTTACCGCATCACATTATCATTTTTTTCTATATTGGCCTATTTCTAACCTACACTACCGCATCACATTAAAATTCTATACTAAATCCTAAACTAAACTACACTAAGTCCCTACACTAAATCCTAAACTAAACTACACTAAGTCCCTACACTAACTACACAAGATGCAGGGATGTATTGGAGGAGGCCGGGCGCACTTACTTGGTGTCGGTGAGCCGGACGAGGGGAGCTGCCGCGCGGCCGGGCGAGGCGGGAGGAGGACGCCTGCCGGCGCGTCATCGAGCCGGGAGGAGGGGGCCCGACGCGCGGAGCGGCGAGGCGGCGGCGGCACGACGGGAGGGCCGAAGGAGGCCGAGAGCACGTCGGGGGCGGGGGCCTTCGCGAGGAGGTGGGCTGGCGCGGTGGTGGCGGGGCAGAGGCGGCGGGGCGGTGGCGCGGTGCGACGGGGGCAGGGCGAGGCGGCGGCGACGGCACGACGGGAGGGCAGGAGGAGGCCGGTAGCGCGTCGAGGGCGGGAGCCTTCGCGAGGAGGTGGGCTGGCGCGGCGGTGGTGGGGCCGAGGCGGCGAGGCGGTGGCGCGGCGGGACGGGGGCAGGGCGAGGCGGCGACCGGCGGTGCGGGGTGGATGAGGAGCTAGGTCGAGCTGTGTCCGTGCGTGCGCGTTTGTGTGGTCAAACTGGTGGCCAGGTCAGGCCGACGCGACCGGATAACCCTTCGCCGTCTTTGCCGAGCGGGCGTCTTTGCCGTGCGCCCTGCCAGCTTTGCCGTGCGACACTGGCCCTTTGCCATGCGCCCGTGGCTACCCGCACGGCAAAGACAGCCTTTGCCGTCCAACTTCTCTTTGCCGTGCGTCCGTGCACGGCACATCCCACCTTTGCCGTGCGGAATAGTCTTTGCCGTGTGCACACGCACGGCAAAGATGCTGAAAATTATCGCAAATACATATATACATCCAAAATCATATATAGCACAATATATAGAGCATTTGCACATCATCAACAACAAAGTTCATACAACAATAGTCCATACAATAGTCCAACAAAGTTCATACATAGAATGGAACCTCGCGCGGTGAAATCTAGGCTGAAGTACTGTCCCGCTGCGGGTACCGGTGGCTACAATGTGCCAAAGTGTGCCAAACCTAGCTTTCCATGTGTATATGGCCTAAACAAAACTAAACCTATCAAAAAGTATGTTGGTGGAACCTCGCGCGGTGAAATCTAGGGGTAGACCCCCCGAGGCACGCGACCGCCGTTTTCGGGGGGGACGACCGCCGGAGCACCGGAATGCCACCAACACTTGCCTGTGGTCCTATGATATGTGTGAAAGTGTGTTGGAAGGTGTGATTCACCAAATGGTGCAAGGCATTGCTCCCATGTGTGAGATTCCTCTCTTTCGGGCGATAGCACTTGGAAGATTCCTCGACTTGTAGGCTGAAGTGTCCCGCTGCGGGTATACCGGTGGCTACAATGTGCCAAAGTGTGCCAACCCTACCTTTCCATGTGTATATGGCCTAAACAAAACTAAACCTATCAAAAAGTATGTTGGTGGAACCTCGCGCGGTGAAATCTAGGGGGTAGACCCCGAGGCACGCAGACCGCCGTTTTCGGGGGGGGGGGGGGAAAGACCGCCGGAGCACCGGAATGCCAGCAAAACTTGCATGTGGACCTAGGATATGTGTGAAAGTGTGGTGGAAGGTGTGATTCACCAAATGGTGCAAGGCATTGCTCCCATGTGTGACATTACTCTCTTTCAGGCGATAACACTTGGAAGATTCCTCGACTTGTAGGCTGAAGTGTCCCGCTGCGGGTATACCGGTGGCTATAATGTGCCAAAGTGTGCCAAACCAGGCTTTCCATGTGTATATGGACTAACCAAAACAAAACCTATCAAAAAGTATGTTGGTGGAACCTCGCGCGGTGAAATCTAAGGGGGTAGCCCCCCCGAGGCACGCGGACCGCCGTTTTCGGGGGGGGGAACGACCGCCGGAGCACCGGAATGACACCAAAACTTGCATGTGGACCTGATTTCGAGCATTTCTGGCCGTTTTCGTGGGCTATAGTCCACGATTTGCGGGTCCGGGGATGATTTCGATGCCCGTGACCCCCGGTACACGACTCTAGCGGCATCATTAAAACTCGTGATTTCAAGCATTTATGGCCGTTTTCGTGGGCTATGGTCCACATTTTCGGGTCCCGGGAGGATTTCGATGCCCCGTGACCCACGGTACACGACTCTACCGGCATCGTCAAAACTCGTGATTTTGAGCATTTATGGCCGTTTTCGTCGGAGTCCACGGTTTCGGGTCCCGGGAGGATTTCGATGCCCTGTGACCCCGGTACACGACTCTAGCGGCATCATTAAAACTCGCGATTTCAAGCATTTACTGGCCGTTTTCGTGGGCTATAGTCCACGTTTCGGTTCCCACGAGGATTTCGATGCCTCGTGACCCCCGGTACACTACTCTAGTGGCATCGTCAAAACTCGTGATTTTGAGCATTTCGGCCGTTTTCGTGGGCTATAGTCCACGATTTTCGGGTCCGGGGATGATTTCGATGCCCTATGACCCCCGGTACACGACTCTAGCGGCATCATTAAAACTCGTGATTTCAAGCATTTATGGCCGTTTTCGTGGGCTATGGTCCACGTTTTCGGGTACCGGGAGGATTTTGATGCCCCGTGACCCCCGGTACACGACTCTAGCGGCATCATCAAAACTCGTGATTTCGAGCATTTCTGGCTGTTTTCGTGGGCTATAGTCCACGTTTTCGGTTCCCGGGAGGATTTTGATGCCCCGTGACCCCCGGTACATGACTCTAGCGGCATCATCAAAAGTCGTGATTTCGAGCATTTCTTGCTATTTTCGTTTTCGGTTCCCGGGAGGATTTTGATGCCCCGTGACCCCCGGTACATGACTCTAGCGGCATCATCAAAACTCGTGATTTCGAGCATTTCTTTCCGTTTTCGTGGGCTATAGTCCACGATTTTCGGGTCCCGGGATGATTTCGATGCCCTGCCCCGGTACACAACTCTAGCGGCATCATTAAAACTCGTGATTTCAAGCATTTATGGCCGTTTTCGTGGGCTATGGTCCACGTTTTCGAGTCCCGGGAGGATTTCGATGCCCCGTGACCCACGGTACACGACTCTACCGGCATCGTCAAAACTCGTGATTTCGAGCATTTCTGGCCGTTTTCGTGGGCTATGGTCCACATTTTCGGGTCCCGGGAGGATTTCGATGCCCCGTGACCCCCGATACACGACTCTAGCGGCATCATTAAAACTCGTGATTTTGAGCATTTCTGGCCGTTTTCGTGGGCTATGGTCCACGATTTCGGGTCCCGGGAGGATTTCGATGCCCTATGACCCGGTACACGACTCTAGCGGCATCATTAAAACTCGTGATTTCAAGCATTTCTGGCCGTTTTCGTGGGCTATAGTCCACGTTTTCGGGTCCCACGAGGATTTCGATGCCTCGTGACCCCCGGTACACTACTTTAGTGGCATCGTCAAAACTCGTGATTTCGAGCATTTCTGGCCGTTTTCGTGGGCTATAGTCCACGATTTTCGGGTCCGGGGATGATTTCGATGCCCTGTGACCCCCGGTACACGACTCTAGCGGCATCATTAAAACTCGTGATTTCAAGCATTTATGGCCGTTTTCGTGGGCTATAGTCCACGTTTTCGGTTCCCGGGAGGATTTTGATGCCCCGTGACCCCCGGTACATGACTCTAGCGGCATCATCAAAACTCGTGATTTCGAGCATTTCTTTCCGTTTTCGTGGGCTATAGTCCACGATTTTCGGGTCCCGGGATGATTTCGATGCCCTGTGACCCCCGGTACACGACTCTAGCGGCATCATTAAAACTCGTGATTTCAAGCATTTATGGCCGTTTTCGTGGGCTATGGTCCACGTTTTCGGGTCTCGGGAGGATTTCGATGCCCCGTGACCCACGGTACACGACTCTACCGGCATCGTCAAAACTCGTGATTTCAAGCATTTCTGGCCGTTTTCGTGGGTCCACGGTTTCGGGTCCCACGAGGATTTCGATGCCCCGTGACCCCCGGTACACGACTCTAGCGGCATCGTCAAAACTCGTGATTTCGAGCATTTCTGGCCATTTTCGTGGGCTATAGTCCACGATTTTCGGGTCCCGGGATGATTTCGATGCCCTGTGACCCCGGTACACGACTCTAGCGGCATCATTAAAACTCGTGATTTCAAGCATTTATGGCCGTTTTCGTGGGCTATGGTCCACGTTTTCGGGTCCCGGGAGTATTTTGATGCCCCGTGACCCCCGGTACACGACCCTAGCGGCATCATTAAAACTCGTGATTTCAAGCATTTCTGGCCGTTTTCGTGGGCTATAGTCCACGTTTTTGGTTCCCACGAGGATTTCGATGCCTCGTGACCCCCGGTACACTACTCTAGTGGCATCGTCAAAACTCGTGATTTCGAGCATTTCTTTCCGTTTTCGTGGGCTATAGTCCACGATTTTCGGGTCCGGGGATGATTTCGATGCCCTGTGACCCCGGTACACGACTCTAGCGGCATCATTAAAACTCGTGATTTCAAGCATTTATGGCCGTTTTCGTGGGCTATGGTCCACGTTTTCGGGTCCCGGGAGGATTTTGATGCCCCGTGACCCCCGGTACACGACTCTAGCGGCATCATCAAAACTCGTGATTTCGAGCATTTATGGCTGTTTTCGTGGGCTATAGTCCACGTTTTCGGTTCCCGGGAGGATTTTGATGCCCCGTGACCCCGGTACATGACTCTAGCGGCATCATCAAAAGTCGTGATTTCGAGCATTTCTTGCTATTTTCGTTTTCGGTTCCCGGGAGGATTTTGATGCCCCGTGACCCCCGGTACATGACTCTAGCGGCATCATCAAAACTCGTGATTTCGAGCATTTCTTGCTATTTTCGTGGGCTATAGTCCACGTTTTCGGTTCCCGGGAGGATTTTGATGCCCCGTGACCCCCGGTACATGACTCTAGCGGCATCGTCAAAACTCGTGATCTCGAGCATTTCTTGCTATTTTCGTGGGCTATAGTCCACGTTTTCGGTTCCCGGGAGGATTTTGATGCCCCGTGACCCCCGGTACATGACTCTAGCGGCATCATCAAAACTCGTGATTTCGAGCATTTCTTGCTATTTTCGTGGGCTATAGTCCATGTTTTCGGTTCCCGGGAGGATTTTGATGCCCCGTGACCCCCGGTACATGACTCTAGCGGCATCGTCAAAACTCGTGATCTCGAGCATTTATGGCCGTTTTCGTGGGCTATAGTCCATGTTTTCGGGTCCCGGGAGGATTTCGATGCCCCGTGACCCCCGGTACATGACTCTAGCGGCATCCTCAAAACTCGTGATTTCGAGCATTTCTGGCCGTTTTCGTGGGCTATATTCCACGATTTTCGGGTCCCGGGATGATTTCGATGCCATGTGACCCCTGGTACACGACTCTAGCGGCATCATTAAAACTCGTGATTTCAAGCATTTATGGCCGTTTTCGTGGGCTATGGTCCACGTTTTCGGGTCCCGGGAGGATTTTGATGCCCCGTGACCCCCGGTACACGACTCTAGCGGCATCGTCAAAACTCGTGATTTCGAGCATTTCTGGCCGTTTTCGTGGGCTATAGTCCACGATTTGCGGGTCTCGGGATGATTTCGATGCCCTGTGACCCCCGGTACACAACTCTAGCGGCATCGTCAAAACTCGTGATTTCGAGCATTTCTGGCCGTTTTCGTGGGCTATGGTCCACATTTTCGGGTCCCGGGAGGATTTCGATGCCCCGTGACCCCCGATACACGACTCTAGCGGCATCATTAAAACTCGTGATTTTGAGCATTTCTGGCCGTTTTCGTGGGCTATGGTCCACGGTTTCGGGTCCCGGGAGGATTTCGATGCCCTATGACCCCCGGTACACGACTCTAGCGGCATCATTAAAACTCGTGATTTCAAGCATTTCTGGCCGTTTTCGTGGGCTATAGTCCACGTTTTCGGGTCCCACGAGGATTTCGATGCCTCGTGACCCCCGGTACACTACTTTAGTGGCATTGTCAAAACTCGTTATTTCGAGCATTTCTAGCCGTTTTCGTGGGCTATAGTCCACGATTTTCGGGTCCGGGGATGATTTCGATGCCCTGTGACCCACGGTACACGACTCTAGCGGCATCATTAAAACTCGTGATTTCAAGCATTTATGGCCGTTTTCGTGGGCTATAGTCCACGTTTTCGGTTCTCGGGAGGATTTTGATGCCCCGTGACCCCGGTACATGACTCTAGCGGCATCATCAAAACTCGTGATTTCGAGCATTTCTTTCCGTTTTCGTGGGCTATAGTCCACGATTTTCGAGTCCCGGGATGATTTCGATGCCCTGTGACCCCCGGTACACAACTCTAGCGGCATCATTAAAACTCGTGATTTCAAGCATTTATGGCCGTTTTCGTGGGCTATGGTCCACGTTTTCGGGTCCCGGGAGGATTTCGATGCCCCGTGACCCACGGTACACGACTCTACCGGCATCGTCAAAACTCGTGATTTCAAGCATTTCGGCCGTTTTCGTGGGTCCACGGTTTCGGGTCCCACGAGGATTTCGATGCCCCGTGACCCCGGTACATGACTCTAGCGACATCATCAAAACGCGTGATTTCGAGCATTTCTGGCCATTTTCGTGGGCTATAGTCCACGATTTTCGGGTCCCGGGATGATTTCGATGCCCTGTGACCCCGGTACACGACTCTAGCGGCATCATTAAAACTCGTGATTTCAAGCATTTATGGCCGTTTTCGTGGGCTATGGTCCACGTTTTCGGGTCCCGGGAGTATTTTGATGCCCCGTGACCCCCGGTACACGACTGTAGCGGCATCATTAAAACTCGTGATTTCAAGCATTTCTGGCCGTTTTCGTGGGCTATAGTCCACGTTTTTGGTTCCCACGAGGATTTCGATGCCTCGTGACCCCCGGTACACTACTCTAGTGGCATCGTCAAAACTCGTGATTTCGAGCATTTCTGGCCGTTTTCGTGGGCTATAGTCCACGATTTTCGGGTCCGGGGATGATTTCGATGCCCTGTGACCCCGGTACACGACTCTAGCGGCATCATTAAAACTCGTGATTTCAAGCATTTATGGCCGTTTTCGTGGGCTATGGTCCACGTTTTCGGGTCCCGGGAGGATTTTGATGCCCCGTGACCCCCGGTACACGACTCTAGCGGCATCATCAAAACTAAACCTATCAAAAAGTATGTTGGTGGAACCTCGCGCGGTGAAATCTAGGGGGGTAGACCCCCGAGGCACGCAGACCGCCGTTTTCGGGGGGGGGGGGGGGAAAGACCGCCGGAGCACCGGAGATGCCAGACAAAACTTGCATGTGGACCTAGGATATGTGTGAAAGTGTGGTGGAAGGTGTGATTCACCAAATGGTGCAAGGCATTGCTCCCATGTGTGACATTACTCTCTTTCAGGCGATAACACTTGGAAGATTCCTCGACTTGTAGGCTGAAGTGTCCCGCTGCGGGTATACCGGTGGCTATAATGTGCCAAAGTGTGCCAAACCAGGCTTTCCATGTGTATATGGACTAACCAAAACAAAACCTATCAAAAAGTATGTTGGTGGAACCTCGCGCGGTGAAATCTAAGGGGGTAGCCCCCCCGAGGCACGCAGACCGCCGTTTCGGGGGGGAGGGAGCGACCGCCGGAGCACCTTGGAATGACACCAAAACTTGCATGTGGACCTGATTTCGAGCATTTCGGCCGTTTTCGTGGGCTATAGTCCACGATTTGCGGGTCCGGGGATGATTTCGATGCCCTGTGACCCCGGTACACGACTCTAGCGGCATCATTAAAACTCGTGATTTCAAGCATTTATGGCCGTTTTCGTGGGCTATGGTCCACATTTTCGGGTCCCGGGAGGATTTCGATGCCCCGTGACCCACGGTACACGACTCTACCGGCATCGTCAAAACTCGTGATTTCGAGCATTTCTGGCCGTTTTCGTGGGCTATAGTCCACGGTTTCGGGTCCCGGGAGGATTTCGATGCCCTATGACCCCCGGTACACGACTCTAGCGGCATCATTAAAACTCGTGATTTCAAGCATTTCTGGCCGTTTTCGTGGGCTATAGTCCACGTTTTCGGGTCCCACGAGGATTTCGATGCCTCGTGACCCCCGGTACACTACTTTAGTGGCATCGTCAAAACTCGTTATTTCGAGCATTTCTGGCCGTTTTCGTGGGCTATAGTCCACGATTTTCGGGTCCGGGGATGATTTCGATGCCCTGTGACCCACGGTACACGACTCTAGCGGCATCATTAAAACTCGTGATTTCAAGCATTTATGGCCGTTTTCGTGGGCTATAGTCCACGTTTTCGGTTCCCGGGAGGATTTTGATGCCCCGTGACCCCCGGTACATGACTCTAGCGGCATCATCAAAACTCGTGATTTCGAGCATTTCTTTCCGTTTTCGTGGGCTATAGTCCACGATTTTCGGGTCCCGGGATGATTTCGATGCCCTGTGACCCCCGGTACACAACTCTAGCGGCATCATTAAAACTCGTGATTTCAAGCATTTATGGCCGTTTTCGTGGGCTATGGTCCACGTTTTCGGGTCCCGGGAGGATTTCGATGCCCCGTGACCCACGGTACACGACTCTACCGGCATCGTCAAAACTCGTGATTTCAAGCATTTCGGCCGTTTTCGTGGGTCCACGGTTTCGGGTCCCACGAGGATTTCGATGCCCCGTGACCCCCGGTACACGACTCTAGCGGCATCGTCAAAACTCGTGATTTCGAGCATTTCGGCCATTTTCGTGGGCTATAGTCCACGATTTTCGAGTCCCGGGATGATTTCGATGCCCTGTGACCCCGGTACACGACTCTAGCGGCATCATTAAAACTCGTGATTTCAAGCATTTATGGCCGTTTTCGTGGGCTATGGTCCACGTTTTCGGGTCCGGGAGTATTTTGATGCCCCGTGACCCCCGGTACACGACTCGTAGCGGCATCATTAAAACTCGTGATTTCAAGCATTTCCGGCCGTTTTCGTGGGCTATAGTCCACGTTTTTGGTTCCCACGAGGATTTCGATGCCTCGTGACCCCGGTACACTACTCTAGTGGCATCGTCAAAACTCGTGATTACGAGCATTTCTGGCCGTTTTCGTGGGCTATAGTCCACGATTTTCGGGTCCGGGGATGATTTCGATGCCCTGTGACCCCCGGTACACGACTCTAGCGGCATCATTAAAACTCGTGATTTCAAGCATTTATGGCCGTTTTCGTGGGCTATGGTCCACGTTTTCGGGTCCCGGGAGGATTTTGATGCCCCGTGACCCCCGGTACACGACTCTAGCGGCATCATCAAAACTAAACCTATCAAAAAGTATGTTGGTGGAACCTCGCGCGGTGAAATCTAGGGGGGTAGACCCCCGAGGCACGCAGACCGCCGTTTTCGGGGGGAGGGGGGGGGGGAAAGACCGCCGGAGCACCGGAATGCCAGCAAAACTTGCATGTGGACCTAGGATATGTGTGAAAGTGTGGTGGAAGGTGCGATTCACCAAATGGTGCAAGGCATTGCTCCCATGTGTGACATTACTCTCTTTCAGGCGATAACACTTGGAAGATTCCTCGACTTGTAGGCTGAAGTGTCCCGCTGCGGGTATACCGGTGGCAATAATGTGCCAAAGTGTGCCAAACCAGGCTTTCCATGTGTATATGGACTAACCAAAACAAAACCTATCAAAAAGTATGTTGGTGGAACCTCGCGCGGTGAAATCTAAGGGGGTAGCCCCCCCGAGGCACGCAGACCGCCGTTTTCGGGGGGGGGGAACGACCGCCGGAGCACTGGAATGACACCAAAACTTGCATGTGGACCTGATTTCGAGCATTTCTGGCCGTTTTCGTGGGCTATAGTCCACGATTTGCGGGTCCAGGGATGATTTCGATGCCCTGTGACCCCGGTACACGACTCTAGCGGCATCATTAAAACTCGTGATTTCAAGCATTTATGGCCGTTTTCGTGGGCTATGGTCCACATTTTCGGGTCCCGGGAGGATTTCGATGCCCCGTGACCCACGGTACACGACTCTACCGGCATCGTCAGAACTCGTGATTTCGAGCATTTCTGGCCGTTTTCGTCGGAGTCCACGGTTTCGGGTCCCGGGAGGATTTCGATGCCCTGTGACCCCCGGTACACGACTCTAGCGGCATCATTAAAACTCGCGATTTCAAGCATTTATGGCCGTTTTCGTGGGCTATAGTCCACGTTTTCGGTTCCCACGAGGATTTCGATGCCTCGTGACCCCCGGTACACTACTCTAGTGGCATCGTCAAAACTCGTGATTTCGAGCATTTCGGCCATTTTCGTGGGCTATAGTCCACGATTTTCGGGTCCGGGGATGATTTCGATGCCCTATGACCCCGGTACACGACTCTAGCGGCATCATTAAAACTCGTGATTTCAAGCATTTATGGCCGTTTTCGTGGGCTATGGTCCACGTTTTCGGTTCCCACGAGGATTTCGATGCCTCGTGACCCCCGGTACACTACTTTAGTGGCATTGTCAAAACTCGTGATTTCGAGCATTTATGGCCGTTTTCGTGGGCTATAGTCCACGATTTTCGGGTCCGGGGATGATTTCGATGCCCTGTGACCCACGGTACACGACTCTAGCGGCATCATTAAAACTCGTGATTTCAAGCATTTATGGCCGTTTTCGTGGGCTATAGTCCACGTTTTCGGTTCCCGGGAGGATTTTGATGCCCCGTGACCCCGGTACATGACTCTAGCGGCATCATCAAAACTCGTGATTTCGAGCATTTGTTTCCGTTTTCGTGGGCTATAGTCCACGATTTTCGGGTCCCGGGATGATTTCGATGCCCTGTGACCCCCGGTACACAACTCTAGCGGCATCATTAAAACTCGTGATTTCAAGCATTTATGGCCGTTTTCGTGGGCTATGGTCCACGTTTTCGGGTCCCGGGAGGATTTCGATGCCCCGTGACCCACGGTACACGACTCTACCGGCATCGTCAAAACTCGTGATTTCAAGCATTTCTGGCCGTTTTCGTGGGTCCACGGTTTCGGGTCCCACGAGGATTTCGATGCCCCGTGACCCCCGGTACACGACTCTAGCGGCATCGTCAAAACTCGTGATTTCGAGCATTTCTGGCCATTTTCGTGGGCTATAGTCCACGATTTTCGGATCCCGGGATGATTTCGATGCCCCGTGACCCCCGGTACACGACTCTAGCGGCATCATTAAAACTCGTGATTTCAAGCATTTATGGCCGTTTTCGTGGGCTATGGTCCACGTTTTCGGGTCCCGGGAGTATTTTGATGCCCCGTGACCCCCGGTACACGACTCTAGCGGCATCATCAAAACTCGTGATTTCGAGCATTTCTGGCCGTTTTCGTGGGCTATAGTCCACGTTTTGGTTCCCACGAGGATTTCGATGCCTCGTGACCCCCGGTACACTACTCTAGTGGCATCGTCAAAACTCGTGATTTCGAGCATTTCTGGCCGTTTTCGTGGGCTATAGTCCACGATTTTCGGGTCCGGGGATGATTTCGATGCCCTGTGACCCCCGGTACACGACTCTAGCGGCATCATTAAAACTCGTGATTTCAAGCATTTATGGCCGTTTTCGTGGGCTATGGTCCACGTTTTCGGGTCCCGGGAGGATTTTGATGCCCCGTGACCCCCGGTACACGACTCTAGCGGCATCATCAAAACTAAACCTATCAAAAAGTATGTTGGTGGAACCTCGCGCGGTGAAATCTAGGGGGGTAGACCCCCGAGGCACGCAGACCGCCGTTTTCGGGGGGGGGGGGAAAGACCGCCGGAGCACCGGAATGCCAGGCAAAACTTGCATGTGGACCTAGGATATGTGTGAAAGTGTGGTGGAAGGTGTGATTCACCAAATGGTGCAAGGCATTGCTCCCATGTGTGACATTACTCTCTTTCAGGCGATAACACTTGGAAGATTCCTCGACTTGTAGGCTGAAGTGTCCCGCTGCGGGTATACCGGTGGCTATAATGTGCCAAAGTGTGCCAAACCAGGCTTTCCATGTGTATATGGACTAACCAAAACAAAACCTATCAAAAAGTATGTTGGTGGAACCTCGCGCGGTGAAATCTAAGGGGGTAGCCCCCCCGAGGCACGCGGACCGCCGTTTTCGGGGGGGGGGGGAACGACCGCCGGAGCACTGGAATGACACCAAAACTTGCATGTGGACCTGATTTCGAGCATTTCTGGCCGTTTTCGTGGGCTATAGTCCACGATTTGCGGGTCCAGGGATGATTTCGATGCCCTGTGACCCCCGGTACACGACTCTAGCGGCATCATTAAAACTCGTGATTTCAAGCATTTATGGCCGTTTTCGTGGGCTATGGTCCACATTTTCGGGTCCCGGGAGGATTTCGATGCCCCGTGACCCACGGTACACGACTCTACCGGCATCGTCAAAACTCGTGATTTTGAGCATTTCTGGCCGTTTTCGTCGGAGTCCACGGTTTCGGGTCCCGGGAGGATTTCGATGCCCTGTGACCCCCGGTACACGACTCTAGCGGCATCATTAAAACTCGTGATTTCAAGCATTTCTGGCCGTTTTCGTGGGCTATAGTCCACGTTTTCGGTTCCCACGAGGATTTCGATGCCTCGTGACCCCCGGTACACTACTCTAGTGGCATCGTCAAAACTCGTGATTTCGAGCATTTCTGGCCATTTTCGTGGGCTATAGTCCACGATTTTCGGGTCCGGGGATGATTTCGATGCCCTATGACCCCCGGTACACGACTCTAGCGGCATCATTAAAACTCGTGATTTCAAGCATTTATGGCCGTTTTCGTGGGCTATGGTCCACGTTTTCGGTTCCCACGAGGATTTCGATGCCTCGTGACCCCCGGTACACTACTTTAGTGGCATTGTCAAAACTCGTGATTTCGAGCATTTCTGGCCGTTTTCGTGGGCTATAGTCCACGATTTTCGGGTCCGGGGATGATTTCGATGCCCTGTGACCCACGGTACACGACTCTAGCGGCATCATTAAAACTCGTGATTTCAAGCATTTATGGCCGTTTTCGTGGGCTATAGTCCACGTTTTCGGTTCCCGGGAGGATTTTGATGCCCCGTGACCCCCGGTACATGACTCTAGCGGCATCATCAAAACTCGTGATTTCGAGCATTTCTTTCCGTTTTCGTGGGCTATAGTCCACGATTTTCGGGTCTCGGGATGATTTCGATGCCCCGTGACCCCGGTACACAACTCTAGCGGCATCATTAAAACTCGTGATTTCAAGCATTTATGGCCGTTTTCGTGGGCTATGGTCCACGTTTTCGGGTCCCGGGAGGATTTCGATGCCCCGTGACCCACGGTACACGACTCTACCGGCATCGTCAAAACTCGTGATTTCAAGCATTTCTGGCCGTTTTCGTGGGTCCACGGTTTCGGGTCCCACGAGGATTTCGATGCCCCGTGACCCCCGGTACACGACTCTAGCGGCATCGTCAAAACTCGTGATTTCGAGCATTTCTGGCCATTTTCGTGGGCTATAGTCCACGATTTTCGGGTCCCGGGATGATTTCGATGCCTTGTGACCCCCGGTACACTACTCTAGTGGCATCGTCAAAACTCGTGATTTCGAGCATTTCTGGCCGTTTTCGTGGGCTATAGTCCACGATTTTCGAGTCCGGGGATGATTTCGATGCCCTGTGACCCCCGGTACACGACTCTAGCGGCATCATTAAAACTCGTGATTTCAAGCATTTATGGCCGTTTTCGTGGGCTATGGTCCACGTTTTCGGGTCCCGGGAGGATTTTGATGCCCCGTGACCCCCGGTACACGACTCTAGCGGCATCATCAAAACTAAACCTATCAAAAAGTATGTTGGTGGAACCTCGCGCGGTGAAATCTAGGGGGTAGACCCCCGAGGCACGCGAGCCGCCGTTTTCGGGGGAGGGGGGGAAAGACCGCCGGAGCACCGGAATGCCAGCAAAACTTGCATGTGGACCTAGGATATGTGTGAAAGTGTGGTGGAAGGTGCGATTCACCAAATGGTGCAAGGCATTGCTCCCATGTGTGACATTACTCTCTTTCAGGCGATAACACTTGGAAGATTCCTCGACTTGTAGGCTGAAGTGTCCCGTCGCGGGTATACCGGTGGCTATAATGTGCCAAAGTGTGCCAAACCAGGCTTTCCATGTGTATATGGACTAACCAAAACTAAACCTATCAAAAAGTATGTTGGTGGAACCTCGCGCGGTGAAATCTAGGGGGGTAGACCCCCCGAGGCACGCAGACCGCCGTTTTCGGGGGGGGAACGACCGCCGGAGCACCGGAATGACACCAAAACTTGCATGTGGACCTGATTTCGAGCATTTCTGGCCGTTTTCGTGGGCTATAGTCCACGATTTGCGGGTCCAGGGATGATTTCGATGCCCTGTGACCCCGGTACACGACTCTAGCGGCATCATTAAAACTCGTGATTTCAA
>NC_061514.1:25092051-25107074 GCF_022539505.1 Lolium rigidum | reverse complement strand
TACCGGGGTTTATTGAAGGCCCACGACTCGATGAATATGAAGATTCGGAAGCCCAAGTTAGTACTAAGGAAAACTAGAGTTGTATTAGGAAATATAGACTTGTAATCTTACGGGACGGGTTAGAAACGCTCCCGGACTCTGTAACTTGTGTATTACGAAATCCCTCGGCTCCGCCTCCTATATAAGGGGGAGTCGAGGGACAAAGAGAGCATCGATTCATTGTTTCACGCAACCCTAGTTTTTACATCGTCGAGTACTTTTCGGCTGAAACCTTCGAGATCTACTTGCCCTCTACTTCCGACTAAAACCCTAGTCTACAATCTGTAGGCATTGATAAGTTAATCCCTTGTCACCCATCGGGAGGTCAAGATAAAAATATACAAGTCATCCGATGACTCGAATAAATGTGCTATTCCAACAGCCGAAAAAGTACTCGACAATATATTCTCAGAGTGCCTCAGTCGCAAAATAATCTCTGAATGGCGCAATACTTTGCGAAGGTAAGTCCCCGAGATCCGTCCTGTGCGGCGTGACACCGCCACTGACGCGCTTTGCTACTTTTTTCCGTATCAGCAGATGCGAAGAAAAATCCTAACGGACGCGTTAGGTACCCGATAAAACATAACTGGAATTCGACATTTGGTAAGACCTTAAGCGGCGCATGTCGAATTACACCAGTATCCCGAGATCATGTCCAGGGACGTGATCTTGAAGTAGGTTTTGGTGGATTGCCACAAGAGCAGTTAACTAGTACCTGATCCGTCAGATGAACTAGCCCCAATTACCGTTATCCCTGCACAATATATGATTGATTTATTGAAAATATATGTTAACTCGAAGAAGTTGTATTGTAATTATAAAGTTGGAGATTTTCCCTGATTCTTCGATTCAAGCAAAATCTCGGGGGCTACTGACATAGGCATCTCCAATGGGCCTGCCGAAGATGGTACCCGGGGTTTTATTTAAGGCCCACGACCCGAAGATTATGAAAGCCCGGAAGCCCTGTTAGGAGAGTTTGGAAAGATAGAATTGTATTAGGAATATCGATTTGTAACTATTACGGGACGGACTCATATTGTCTCCCGAACTCTGTAACTTGTGTATCACGAAACCCTCGGCTCCGCCTCCTATATATGGGGGAGTCGAGGGACGAGGAAAGGATCGATTCATTGTCAACACAACCCTAGTTTTCTAGTAGTCGAATACTTTTCCGGTTGAAATCCTCGAGATCAACTTGCCCTCTACTTCCAACTAAACCTTACTCTACAATCCGTAGACATTGACTAGTTAATCCTTTATCACCGGGTAAATGGAAACCGGAGCTTACATTTAAAGATTACCCTGTAAGTAGTACTATATATATAGCTATGTCCGTGAATCTCTTTGATATTTTCTTTCAATACGATGCTTGATTATTAGTTTGATCGAACTATTTTTTTGTAAAGTGTATGAGGCAGGACCCCGGGAATAACTTATGTGGATACTACGTCTGCGAGCCTGTCACAGGGATGCGGAGGATTCTATACACCACACTCGTGTACGTGAACAATATTTCACAACTAATCTTATTACCATCAATTGTATTGAGTTCCATTCATATATATTGATCTCCTTTTTTTAATACAGATTATACGCCTGCGGGACACTCTCATATCGGAGGATCGCGAGCACTTCAAGAGGAACTCGCGGGATTCTTTTTTAACGAGACCCTTGCCCCAAATGGAGAGTACTATCGGAAGTTCGTAGATCTTGAACGACATATTCGTAGTCGTTAGGCATATATGAGATAGATTTAGTAAAGAGGTGCGACTTTATATTGTAAATATGCATGCATTACGTGTACTGTTGACGATGTCTATATATTCATGACGATGTTTTGTGATTTCTTGAATGATGTATGCATTGCTGAAACTCAGCCGCGGCTCAGTTTCTCAGCCGTGGCAGAGAAACGATGCTCCACCCTAAACCTTTGCCGCGGTAGAGAAACGGCAATTTTCTGCCGCGACAGAGACCCTCCAGTTCCGGTTCGTACCACGAACCGGGACCAAAGGTCCTTCACCACGAGCACCCTGGCCGCACCATGTGGCGGAGCCTTTGGATCCGGTGCATATTTAAACCGGGACTAAAATCTTTTAGTCCCTTCTGTTTAATCCCGGTTTGGAAACCGGGACTGATGGTCCAACTGAACCGGGCCTGAAGCCCCGTTTCCCACTAGTGATAATTGTAGTTCTGGACGGTTCGGAAGGCGACAGGTAGAAGTCTTGTCTATAAAGTTCATTGGTTTTTTCCCTGGGTAGCACGGAGGCACGCCGTAGGTGACCTAGCCAATCAGGTCAGCATCAGGATGTTGGCTCCCACGCGTGTTGTCTGGGTGCTAGCAGCGCTTTCTTCCCGGAATGGTTCTCAGTCACGTTGAAGATGTCCACGGGAGGACCAAAGACAAGAGGTGTTGCCTCCACACGTATGTACACCATGGATGATCGCCTTTTTTCGGTACTGGTCTCTCAGCAACGCATGATGGTTTCAGTCTGGTTGTGCTCTCTCCATACCTAGTATTCTCGACTCTCGATCGAGCTGCATGTTGAAAGTTATAGATCTGATCTTCATTGGTTATACTTATATCTAGCCCTGTTGCTTTGATGTGGCAAGGCCAGCGTAGCATCTTATTCATTATTACAGAATAATCTTTCACACAGTGTTAATATGCATGGTACGCCGCACACGATTTACCCAACAAGTATAAATGTGTAGACAATGGGCCTCTAAAGCGCATATAAGTTGCGGAAACGAAACCTTATGCGTAAGGAGACCGATTCGCACACGCATCGGCCTCCTACGTGCATTTATGGAGCTTCTTTTTCTTTTTCTTTGCACAAACTATATGCAGGGACTCAGCTTCATTACTTTGTACAATTAATATGTTTTAATTTGGTTAATATAAAAATTCACAACATGTAAATGTTTAGTGAAAAGTTACAATTGTGAAATTTCACACTAGTATAACCATATTCGACGTAAATATCATCAGCAATTGGATTTTCTCCAAAAAAAAAAGAAACACTTGCTATATCTATCTATTATGGCATTAGAACAAGGGACAGTGTAGATTCTATGTCCTTACTAAGGATAACTTAGCCAAACGGAAGTGGAATGTGTGTCAAAAATATTGTTTTTGTGATTCTACTGAAACCGTTAATCATTTGTTCATTCATTGTCAGTTTGCAAAAGTTATTTGGCAAATGGTTTATTTCTCTTATAACATACCCCCACCAGCGAATATTACTAATATGTTTGGTAAATGGCTGAATGGTGTAAACAAGAAAGATAAACAGATGATTCGGATTGGAGTTTCAGCGTTATGTTGGTCTATTTGGAGGACTAGGAATGATATCATTTTTAATAAACATACTGGAACTAATTTTTTGCAGGTTATCCGACGCGCTGCTCAATGGATCCAACAATGGGTTTTCCTCCTCCCGCCGAACCAGCGGCAGGATATGGTTACTAGATGCAACCGAATGCTAATGGTTGTTCAGGACTTCTTTTTCCAGGCTACTGGATGGCGACATGCTAATAGAATAGCAAATGGATAACTTTTCTACATGTTGCATTTTCTTATGGTTGATTCATGTGTCGATCTTAGTTTTTGCTTGATTGTAATAGTGGATTTTCTATAACTTCGTACTCGTTTTTAATAAAGAAAGCCGTGTGCATCAATACTATTGATGCAGAGGCTCGGACGATGCTTCTATATCTAAAAAAAGTGTAGATTCTATGTTTTAAGGATAATTAACTACTCATGGCTCCATCTACTCACTGATTTTGTACAGAACCTAAAGAACACACGACGGGATAATTGTCTTGTACGGAAGTGAAAACTGCCAGGTGTGCTCATCAGGAGGCCACATGCGTCGCTGGATGAGTCACTAGCAGACATCCTGCAGTCATCCATGTGCGGATGTGCCTATGATCGACCTTCATCGATCTGGGGGCCTCATCTTTGATTTTATTGCCAAACCTTAAGAAGCTGTCTGCGCTCTGCACGCGTTCCACGAGGAGGAGAGATCCAAGTCCATGTTTAGAGCAAATACAGTAGTATCGTCGGTATAAATAAGATGTTATGTTATCTATAGCTAATACAGAAACTTAATTCGGCTTCCGGGTGCGTATGATCCCTCTACCATAAAAACATATATATAAGTGTTAAAAAAATTTGACAAAAAAATTTACATGTACATCTCCATAATATATATGTTTTCGTCAAGTTTCACGAAAAAATGATATTTTTTGTAGTCTAAGCGAAAAAGAGAAAATTTATCTTGTGACAAGTCTTTGTTTCAGCACCGAATTTTGTCTTTTTTACACACGCCATATGACATGTCGATTTTTCATGAAACGACTTTGTGAGCGCGTAGCACATGAAAATGTACGTGCGAAATTTTTGTTTCAATTTTTTTAACATTTTGAAATGTGTCTAACATGTATTTCAAAATAAAGGGAGCATACGCTCCCATGTGCCAAAACATGCTAATATATAGTTAATATATACAATAATTCGATATAACAATGCAATATTTTATCTATACATGGTTCATCTTTCACTCTCACAAGGTGCCTAGCAGGTAGCTATTGCATTAGAGTCTACTTATCTTCTCTCACCTCTTCTCTCCCCTCCAACTAAGTACACTTATTATATTTAAATCTTTCTAGCCTGCCGACTTAGTCTTATTGTACATGCTCTTACCTCGCTGTTCCAGAAATTGGTGTACTTTAAAAATTGACCCATCCAAAAAAAAATTAAGGTTTTATCTGTTAGAGATATGCCCAAGAGGCAATAATAAAAGTGTTTATTGTTATATCTTAGTGTTCATGATAAATGTTTACATCCCATGCTATAATTGTATTAACCGGAAACATTAATATATGTGTGTTTTGTAAACATAAAAGAGTCCCTAGTAAGCCTCTTGTTAAACTAGCTTGTTGATTAATAGATGATCATGGTTTCCTGATCATTAACATTGGATGTTATTAATAACAAGATTATATCATTAGATGAATGATGTGACGGACATACACCCATAGTAAGCATAGCATATGATCAAGTCATTTAGTTCTTTGTGCTTCAACCTTTAATATGCATAGGAACTTAATCCTTCGACCATGAGATCTTGTAAATCACCTACACTGGATGGATGCTTTGATGACACCAAACACTACTGCGTAAATGGGTTGTTATAAAGGTGCCATTAAGTGTTCGGAAAGTATAGGGTTGAGGCACTTGTATCAATAGTGGTATTTGTCCATCCTAATGACGGATAGATATACTCTGTGCCCTCTCGGTGAAATGATATCTAATTAGCTTGCAAGCATGTGACTGGTTCACAAGGGATATCATATCACGGTACGAGTAAAGAGTACTTATCGGTAACGAGGTTGAACTAGGTATGGGGATACCGACGATCAAACTTCGGATAAGTAAAATATCGCAAGACAAAAGGAATTGTTATTTTATGTGAATGGTTCTTTCGATCACGAAGTCATCGTTGAATATGTGAGAGCTATTATGGATCTCCAGGTCCCGCTATTAGTTATTGATAGGAGAGGAGTCTCGATCATGTCCGCATAGTTCTCGAACCGTAGGGTGACACACTTAAGGTTTGATGTTGTTTTAAGTAGATATGGAATATGGAATAGAGTTCGAATATTGTTCGGAGTCTCTGATGGGATCCAGGACATCACGAGGAGTTCCGGAATGGTCCGGAGAATAAGATTCATATATAGGAAGTCACTTTCCAAGTTTGGAAATGATCCGGTGCATTTATGGAAGGCGCTAGAATGTTCTAGAATCTTTTGGAAGAAATCACCATGGAAGGTGGAGTCCAGGATGGACTCCACAAACCCTAGGCCGACCAAAGGGGAAGGTGGAGTCCATGGTGGACTCCACCACCATGGCTGGCCATAGGGGAAGGAAAGGGAGCAATCCCACTTCCCCTAGGTTTCACCCATATGAAAGGTTTTGAGTTGGACTCTTATTCGGATTTTGGGCAAACCCTTGGGGGTTCCACCTATATAAAGAGAGGGAGAGGGAGGGGCTGAATACAATAGTTGGCCGCACCACCTAGGGGCTCCCAAGCCGGCGCCCCTAGCCCCTCCTCTCTCCCAAACCCTAGCTACTCCCTCCTCCTATTTCTCCCGCGGTGCTTACGGCGAAGCCCTACCGGAGATCTCCACCACCACCACCACCACCACGCCGTCGTGCTGGCGGGATTTTGAGGAGGATCTACTACATCCGCTGCCCGCTGGAACAGGGAGAAGGACGTCGTCATCAACACCGTACGTGTGACCGAGTGCGGAGGTGCTGCCCGATTGTGGCACCGTCAAGATCTTCTACGCGCTTTTGAAAGCGGCAAGTGATCGACTACATCCACCACGAGATTTATCTCGTTAACGCTTAGCGATCTTCGAGGGTATGTTGATCTTCGCCTCGTTGCTACCATCTACTAGATTAGATCTTGACTTGTTATTCGTTCTTGCGGTAGGAAATTTTTTGTTTTCTATGCTACGAATCCCAACATTATCTTACTTCAATTATTTCATTGCTTATGACTACGCGCAAGCGCAACATTTGTATGTTTTCTATACCCTCCATTCTATAATTTTTGTGGTGATTTATTTTATATTTAACCTAAGACCACCACAAAAAATTAAGTAAGATATAACATCAATCTATTTTATCATTACATGTATTGTAATATCATCACTTTTTCATATAATACAAGCCCAACAAAAAGAGTAGTGCCGCAACGTAGAGGTTAACAGATTTTAAACCGTTATGGTGAAACCTCCATGGGAACATGATTTTGGCCTGCTAGGGCCTAATGCAATTTAGTACAACTACTGTCGGTGGAGAAGGACGTGCGAGAAAGAGCCGGTCGCGGGGAGGTGGCACGTGCTGCTGTGGCGAGATTAAGTGGGAGGTATCTAGAGAAAGTAGGAGGAAGAACCAAGGTGTGGCGACGGATGAATATATAGCAGAGAATACGGACAGTCCTCAATCAGTAGAAGCGTTGGGGACAGCGGCGCTCGGCAACCAAAACGCCCCGAACTGCACAGACCATTTTTTGGGTGTGATACATTAACTGATTTGGTTGCTGAAGAAATGAAGAGACATCGGTCGAGAAGAAAACCATTTACCACCGGAGCAGCAACATAAATATGTGTTGTACGGTTAGTGTAGCTTTGCTATACAAAAGTTCACTTTGGTGATGACCAAAACACCAAATCGAATAGTAATAATAATTGCATGGCTAATGTAGACCAGATGACGTGGCACTATGCTGAGGTGGATATAGCTTGCATGTTAAGAGAAATAATTTTAGTGGGTTGCTCCTATTTAGTTATTATAGATGTCATTGATTTTCCAAGGCTAGCATGGATGCACGCCGTAGGTGATGACTGAATCGGCTCAACATCACCATGTTTTTTTTTTTTTGCGAATAAGCTCAACATCACCATGTGGCTGCCACGCATGTTGGCAAGTCGCTGGAAGCTGTTTCTTTCCGGAATGGTTCTGGGTCATATGAAGATGTTCACGTCAGAGGACAAAACACAAGGGAGGTTTGCCCTGCAAGAATGTACGTGTGCACCATCAATGGTCACCGTGGTTTTTCTTTGGAGATCTCTCGACAACAGGGGCATCAACACATGACGACTTTGGTATGGTGGTTACTGCTGCTCCCCATTACCTAGTCTTGACTTGCATGGCGAAAGCTGTATATCTGCTATTCATTTGTTTTACCTAGTTCTGATGCTCGGTTCTGGCGTTCTCTAGTCGTACGTATATTGCAGGCGTTACTATTTGGGTAACTTTTCATAGTAGGTGTGTGGCTTGCCGTACTGGTTGATGGATGTTGTTGTTTGACGTTGATTTATGGGCACTTGGGTCGATCATGTTTATTTTTCTTTAATATTATTATTTTGGTTATGCAGACTATTCATCTCTCGAGTAGCTATTCATATGGAGTTTTTTTTTTTTTTTTTTTTTGCAAAGGTTTGTCCTATTCGTGTCATCCATATACTAATATATAACTTTTTATTGAAACTAGCAAGGTGGCCCTCGCAAATGTGAAAGCATCATATTCATTATTTATTTCTAAATAATTTTTTTGTCCTCCTATTACCTTCTATATACAAAAACATGACATATTCGATATTGAGATATTTGGAAGATAAAGTGTTGGCAATTGTATATATAATTATATTATTAAGTAAACAATTGATTACCAAATCATGTGAGCGAAAAAATCTTATGATATCAATTTCTCAAAAAATAAAATATCATGACATTCCTTATTTCTCATTGTTTTGAAATTCTCAATGTCATAGTAGAGGTAAGTGACCTCATGATCTTGCCATCGTTACTTTGATTTTTCTAATGGCAAAATTCTTAATGAAAGTACTTCACCATTCAAAAGTAGATGGCATTTAGATATTGATCAGTTGCAACCATGCATATGAAAATAATTGTGACTTTTTGTTAAAAAAAATGAGTGATGGACCTAATGCATACTTCTTATTGAAGAAATGAGAAATATTTGAATTAGAGGCCAAATTGATATGTCCGACATCACACTTTGGGGGATACATTTTGGAACATAAGTACAAAAAATAAGATTGTCTATGTATCTAGAGCTATATTCAATATCCAGTCAGATTATTTCGTACTCATGACCAAACAAACTAATGAGTGCTTAACTAAATATGTACCAAAATTTTAGAAGTGAATTATATATTAAAGATATAACCAGAAGAAAATAAGAGGAAGCCAATTCAAACAAACTTTAAAGTACGATCAAAGAATCATTGAGGCATATAACTAAATGAGATACATTACCCAACGCCAAGGTCTACTGCCGTCCTGAATCTTGGATTCAATTTTTTTTATTGATATGCAATAAAAGTTTTTTTTCTTACACCTGGACAGAAAAATGTGGCTTCAAACACCTAAGCATGAAAATTTATTTAACTTAGCATTTCTAGTTGTTGCATCCATGCTTCAAATACGTAAACTTGAAAACTAATTCAGCAGGGCGTATCTATTTCAACCATGTACCTTAATATGTAATGAAAAAACTATATTCCATGTACGCAAAACTCCAGGTCTTCAAATGTAACGGTCCAGCCAGACATGTACCTTAATTTTCTGTCCATATTTTATAATTTCCTAGATGTGATGAACTTCCGTTCTTTATAACCATGTAACGTGTGGAGGCATCAACTTTGCATGTAAGGTGTGGTTGGACATTACATCAAAGGCACCTTGGAGCCTTATCCTCTCCCCGTCCACAGTAGAGAGAGGGCAACTTTTGGGCGATCCCGAGCATTACACCTCGCCACCGCCAGATCGGCGGGTTCCTCACCCTCCGGCGGCTGCTCCGGCAGCGGGAGGATGGGGAAGCCCCTATCTGCGACGTGTAAATAGCGTAGGTTCGGTTCGGGAGCTAGCCTGCGGCGTTGGGGAGTGGGCGGCGTGGCCGGAGTGGCGTTTCGGGATGGAGGTCTTCCTCTCTGGCGGTGGAGGCCCGAGGAGCTCTGCTGCTGATCTTTCGTCGTCCGCGTGCTCGGGGCTCGATGGAGCTGCTGGGTGCGACAATCCCTCGCCGGATTCCGCGGGACGGCGGATCCGGGGTCTCTAAGATCTGAATCGAGCTGGTGATGCGGTGCAGGGCGTTGGCTTCGGCGGCGCTGGAAGAAGGCCCTCTGGGGCCGAGCTTCGTCGACTTCCCGTCTGCAGAGGGGCTGCTCCAAATCCAAGGCATGTGTGGAACAACAGCGGCGGCGCGTCGGCGGTACGTCTTCGTCATCGTCTTCGTCAACGGGGGGCTGAGGAGCTTCAATGCATTTTCCTGCTCCAAATCCAAGGCATGTGTGGAACAGCAGTGGCGGCGCGTCGGCGGTACGTCTTCGTCATCGTCTTCCTCAACGGGGTGCTGAGGAGCTTCAATGTATTTTCCTTTTGTCTCAGGAACCTTGTGCTAAATATCAGCAGCTCTTTTCCCGCAAAAAAAACTTTGCATGTAGGGTGAAAAGAGTTTTAGGGGAACCCTATCAAAGTGTTGATTGCTTTGCCTCCTCACTACTACGATTAGTGATTCGTCCGCCAATAGCTTAATCAAGCCCCAGCCTTTCAGTTTCATTGGTAGTGGAGTCAATGGGAATAATGCTTTATGATTAGTATCATTGAAAGAAACCAATGAACTTATGCCGCCGATTCGAAGGTGAAAACACGCTTGGATGATACCATAGATTGATCCCTCTCTCATGTGGTATTGTTTGTTTGGCTTATTTTCCCAAGATAGTGGGAGGAATACTAATGGATCATTGTCTAGTTGATGTTCTTTGGTGATTTTCTACCTGGTGGCAATGTGATTTTCCCATGCCAGTGGGAGGAATAATGTTGGATAGTTGCCTAGCTGATTTTTCTCACGGCGGCAGTCGCAATACAATGTGCTAAGGCTAGGCTAGACCGGATAGGCGTGCACAATGCTAAAAGGTATGTGATAGGCATAAATAGATTTAACTAGTCAAAGGTCTGATAGCACTTTTCATCAAAGTTACAAAACTATAGCGGTTAAATGTAATATTTTATTTTAAAAAAATGTTTCAAATTGACGGTTGGATGTTTTCCTTTTTCTCTTATAGAATGTTGTAATCAACATAAATCGCATCTTTATTGCTTAATTATTTTTATGTACATACAACGAACTTTGTCCGCTATTATTACTATTTGAAATAGGTTTTTGTTCACAAAACATTGATGCTTTCAGTAAAAAGTTACAATAATATGTTCTTGTCAGTAGGCAAATACATATAGTGACCGATATTGTTGATTAGCCTGATCATAATATATTTACCCGTACGTGCAGCCCCTTTTCATGGAGTGGCGTGAGCGTATGTGTTTTTTCTTGGTATATCTCTGGCCAGGTGCACGATCCATGTGTGGACTCTCCCGTTGTAGCAAGTTTACACGTTTCTATTTATTTATTTGGCACGTGCGAAAGTTAGTCTGGGTGAATAAAAAATGTATGTAACGTAATTTCTCCTTAAATCCTAACCGTAAATTACAGATCTAACAGTTAAAAATATTCATGATGATGTGGATTAACGTGGTGTCTCTATTTTATACCCCCGTATTGTGCTTTAATATATAATAGATATGTTTTTGATATTTAAAATAATATATGACTATCTTAATAATATTAAAGCATCAGAATATATAACAACAGTGGAAAAAAGGAAACTATTTATTGTCGATCGTATTTCTATATAAGACTATTTCGCAACTTTGCTATTTCATGTGGAAAGTGAACTCTAATATGAAGATAGGATGTTTTCCTAAACAATAGTATTGTTCTTCTGTTTCACGAGTCAATGTGATACACAAGGTGAATCTAGAGATGAAAGACTTCTAAGGATCCTTGTCGTAACTTTTAGTCTTATATATGATAAATACTTGTTATTATTTCTTTTTGTTTCTGAATCTGATTTACTTGAGTAGGAAAATTATTGAAGGCATAACTTTTCATGTGTACAGTGAACTAGAATAAAATCTACATCTAGGTGTCTCAAAATCAGCTACCGTGCTTCTCCTTAATGCGCACCCTGTTAGCAGAGACGAGATGCAGCTTCTCCTACTCCGTATTTGATACATCTGATATAAGCCGGTTAATGGTGTGAAATTCAGACTACTACCAAACCAGTCCACGGCTTCACCCCCCCCCTCTCTCTCTGTGCAAAACTGTTTTATTTGGTGTCCATATTTTGTTTTGCAGGTTTTAACGGCGTAGCATAGCCGATGGGCCGTCGTATCTATATGTCTGATTTACAGTATTTTATTCATTCAAATTTATCTAGATCGACAACTCTGTCTGTTTGGAGCTTCGCTGTCAAGCCTTCTCGGCCCAGGTTTTATGCGCCGCCCCATCTGTATTGTCACCACGATTTATGGGTTGAACTGTAGAACTCTTCTTGGTTTGGTGTGCTGTTCGGCTCTCTGCCTGCATGTAGTGGTCATCCAATTCACTGCGCACAGGTGAGCCCCCTCTCGCCGGTATTTCCTTCTTTTCACTTCTAGGTAAGTTTTAAGGATTGGTCTGCCAGATATTTATTTTGCCTTCAGTCTGAATTTCAGGAGAAAGATGGAAACACAATTTCAGTGGCCTTCATGCAGGTCTACTTTGCTATTGACCATGCAGAAAAATAAAATTGTAACTTTCACTTGATCAGTTTGAATGAACATGGTGTTTGGCAAGAGCTTATAAAAATAAATATCTTCATTCAAAATCGCTATCCCAAGTTTGATATGGGCATGGAGGCCTATGTGGAGCCCAATTTTAGGACTCCACCAAGCTAGGTGGTACGCCATCGAGGATTCAGGAGTGACACGCTAGGACGACCTACGCCATGTAATAATTAAGTCTAAGGTTGTGTCATTCATTCTATGTTAGGAAATAATGTAGCCAGGTCCTGTGGTGGGCCAATTAGGGTTAAATTAGTGTTGTGTTTGGTTTTGGGCCAGTCCAAACCAAACCAGGTCAAGGCCCATGTGGGGCGCCCCAGCCTAGCAAGGCTGGCCGGCCACTTCCCCTCATATAAGGAGGTGGGATGGCTAGGGTTTAGGACAGAACAAGTTTAGTCTCAAGATTAGGGTTTTCCCCATTGCGTGTTTTCACGTGTATCATCCCTCTGGGGGTACGGCGCTGCCGTTTATCTATATTATCCGCTGCGAAGGTTCTTGTGTTCATCAAGGATTATCTAGCTCAGGTTTGAGGCGTATCGATTCATCGATCCGTTGCTTGCTGGATTCGTTCCCTCTTCTCCAGGCTGCGTTCATCGCGTTGTTGGGAGGATTTACTACCCCAGGTTCTCGCTGTGAAAGATCGGGCATCAACCAAGGAGGATCCAGTGGGTCGCTCCCTCATCATGTGGTATCAGTTTTCTGGGTTGGTCACGGCGAGGTTTTGTTGATCGATCGCATCTAGATCGGTTGGCATCGGAGAAGATTGGTTCTAGATCGGAGGAGTTTGGCTCTCGGTCGAAGGAGGTTGGTTGGAGGAAGTTTGGCTTTGTTTGGTGCAGTTTGGAGGTCATCCATGGTTGTTTCGGAGGTCAAAATCGCGAAAATTCGCATCTGGAATCGGGAAGAGGAAGACGTTTCGCGACGTGCCCCGGTGCCAGGGCCGGCCGACCGGACCCAGGACCGGCTGGGCCGGTCAACCCGCCGGTCAACCGGGCTCCAGACCGGGTCCAGCCGGCCTGGATTGGACCAGGGACTGACGTCAACCGGCGCCGCTACTGTGCCGCCCCGACGCGCGGCCGGCCACCAGGCCGGTCTGACCGGGCTCCAGGCCGGTCGAGCCGGCGCCCAGGCCGGTCCAACCGGGCCCTGGGCCGGCCTATCCGGTTCCCAAGCCGGTTCAACCGGGCTCTGGGCCGGGCGAGCTGTTGCTGTTTCTGTTGTTTCTCCGGCGACGTTGGCTGTTGCTGCTGATGATGCTACTTCGTTTCCGGACGATGTTCTGGGCATGAGGTGTACTGTTTCGAAGAAATCTAGGAAGGTTTTCAATGACTATCTGGATTGCTTGAAGGGAGAACAGCGTCCGCCATCCAGTCTTCGTTGGTATCTACACCGTCTTGCGACAGTTCAGGAGTATGAAGATTGGGAGAGGAACATGGAGTTGGGTTTTGCTCGATGTCGCACATACAATAGGAAGTTCAAAAGTTCTTATGCATATTATCTTGCTCTACGGCGTGTGGACGAGGCATTAGAACGTTGCTGGCATGATGCGGTGGACAGAGGTGAATTTGCTGAAACTTGGAAAGACTACAAAACTTTTCTTCGTAGTGGTTTCGTGTTACCATATGTGGAGGAGAGTGAGCAGCCGTCCAGAGTTGTACATGCAATAGAGGAAGTGGACAAGTGCATAGTTCCTATTCAGGAGATTGTTCCACTACCAACAGTCACTAAGGACGAGGTGATGTCTTCGGAACAGAGGAAACCTGGCTCTGATACCAAGAGCGCTACTGTGACTGTTGAGGAGGATGTACCATTGAGCGGGCTGAATATGCAACTCAAGAAGGTACAAGATGATGCTTGCAAGGCAGTTGACAAGGGTCAGCGGTGGAGTTTGTTTCAGACTCAGTGCATTATAAATGGCAAGGCTTGCAAGTTGATGATTGATGGTGGTAGCTGTACTAATGGCATAAGCAAGGCGATGGTGGCAGCATTGGGGTTGTCTACATGGCGTCTTCCTGAACCTAAACGTCTTGAGTGGTTGAATAGCTGTGGTATGCTGAAGATTATTCACAAGGTGCGTGTGCCATTTACAGTTGATGAGTATGTTGATGAGATTGAGTGCGATGTGTTGCCATTGGAGGTGTGCGGATTGCTACTTGGGCGTCCATGGCAGTATGATCGCAATGTGACACATGCTGGGCGAGCAAATACATATTCTTTTATGCATGGTGGCAAAAGCGGACTTTGAAGCCTATGGGTGATGATCATATCAAGTCCGATGTGGAGTTAGTGGTGCGTAAAGAGAAGTTGCACAAGCCTAAAGTGCAGCTAGAGGTGCATGATGTTTCGAGCATTGATGTTGGTGATGTTTCAGCTATGCCTGTAGATGACAAGCCAGTTCTTGTTGGTGATAAGCCGGATGAAGCTACACTTGTTGTTGATGTGGATGTTGCAACATGTGCTACAGTTCCAGTTTGTGTTGATGCCAGTATACGGATCGATGATGTTTGTGCTTGATGATGTTCCAATACATGTGGCGCGGATGCGCGTGGGAGGAGTGGGAGGCGGCGCGTCGGTGGAGACGGTGGGCGGCGGCACTACCGTGCTAGAATGCTGCAGTCCGGTTTTCCGCGACACCGCGGATGCATCGAGGCAAGGATGGACGTGTGAGACATCTATGTGGCCCGGGAATTACACATCTTGTGCGGGGTCATGTGCGGCGACACGG
>NC_061514.1:25028230-25091951 GCF_022539505.1 Lolium rigidum | reverse complement strand
CTCCATGGCCTGAACTACGGATCGCACATCAACAAATCTTGTAGTCATATATAGGGACAGGGTCTGTTTAGTAGTTTCAGCTGGAATTCTGGATGACTACGTTTAGAGAGAAGAATCTACCAACGTGTTCTAGACAGACCACGGGCTAGAGAAGCTCTGTTGTTTGGTAGCTCGTGAAGTTATTTTCTGCACCGGATCGGAAATATAACGCCCATTGTTTCGTTGCATGCAGAAACGCCTTTCAGCCCTGGTGGTGCCTGGTGGCACAACGCACACCTTTTTTGGTTGCAGACATGAGCATGGTAACCACTTGCATTTGAGTCGTGATGTTACCCAGTAGTTACCGTACTGAGCGATGCATCACGAGTAAAACAACTATATTTCGTGATGCATCACAAATTCACCACGCGAGGGGTTAGTATATACCACCTCGAACAAGTCCATCATTACAGACCGGCGATCAGGTTCAAGCAAGTCCTAACTAATGGAGGGATACGAGAACACCTCCCAGAATCAGCACATCATGAAGAATGAAGCATAAGCACTAGGCAGGAAACTGCTTGCGTAGGCAGGTCCTAAACCAGGTCGCCCTCTCTAATGGCTACAACTGACGGTACTCGGCGTACTCTTCTTCATTGTCTGCAATGGAGTTGATTGCCCTGACCAGCAAGTCAGGTTAGTACATCGGCGCCTTGCAGACAAACCGGGGCGTGAAAATCGTCTTCATCTGAGCATAGTTCATGATCGGGGTGTTGACGTACTCACGATGCCTCGGGTAACACTGCAATCTAGAACGAACAAGTGTTAGTACTGTCAGATCAATGAAGGAACCCAATGAAGATTACTACCTTCATGTACTCATCCAATGTCTCTTCATCACCAAGATAGAAGCAACAACCATCTTCGCTCCACTAGAGAAAGCGACTGGATTTGATCTTTCTTATGACGTTCCACTTGGTCCTCCACCCCCAACGGTTTCTCGGTAAAAAGAGAGTGCTTACATGTATGCCAATAAATACAAGAACCTCAGTAGCTACATTTTTCATTTGTGCCTCTTTGAATCCCAGGTTAAACACAAGCTCAACCAAGCGGTTCAACACAGACTCTGACATCTTAGGTTGCGAAACCATGGCAGGTCTATTTGCAAACATATAACGATTAGAATTGACAGACGGAGTAGAAAGATCAGGGGAGCCCAATGGTATGATCGCCTACATTACAATAGCAGAAGAACATAGATAAGTATTAGCACGTCAATGAACTACCACATCCCTAATCATTAGCATATCAATGAACTACGACATCCTTAAGCATTAGCACATCAATGGACTACCACATCCTTAAGCATTAGCACATCAATGAACTACTAGAAAAGAAAGAGCGACCTTAAACTCAGAGGAGGCACACGCAGCACCGAGGTCAGGGAAGTAGGAGACCCTAGCGAAGAAGCAACCAACACAACCGTCCCCGTGGAAGAGTCAGATGCAACCTCGACAACCGTCCATGTGGTAGAGTCAGATGCAACCTCGGCAACCGTCCCCGTGGTAGAGTTAGATCCGACCGAATTCATCCTGCCGATTTTTGCCGTTCCACACAAGCTTGTGCCATCTCCCCTTGGCGGGTCTGCCGAAATGCGACGTTATCGCTTTTTGCCGAGACGAGAGTGGCTTGCTGGAAACTACCGATTTGGGCGTTCCTCCCGGGGCTGCCCCCGGGCTGCCTTATGAACCGTGCGATGCAACAATGTGATGGAGCCCAGGAAACCAAACCGGCTTAAAACTGCGCCCCACATGCGAGCCAAGGAGAGCCCATGCTACCAAACGGGCCCATAACTCCTCCGTGACATACCATTCATTGCCCGCGCCCGAAACTCTAAACTTCGCATCGAGAACCCTCCCAAATATCTTTGCCAGTACTGAAGAATATATGCAAGGAAATAAAGTTCTCACCAATCACACTAACATAGGCACCAATGAAAAGGGTACTGGTTTTATAAAAAGCTAGCTCTTGTTCAAGAGTGAGCTCTCCATCAGGTGTGCCTTGAATAGTGCTATAGAGCCCATGGTTTGAAACCAGTGAAGTGATCTCATATGCCATCTGAGCTAATGCAAACCCTTGAAAGGAGACATCTTGAAATAAGAAGCAAAGACATTTGGAGTAATTCTTTCCTATAATGATGTCTTTGGATTGTTGGCTATATGAGAAACTTACCATAAGATTTAATCCAAATAAATAATAGATAAAGATTGATTTAAATTAGTATTTAAAAAGGCATGCAAACTAAACATGATGAACAAATCAAATCTAAATGGTAGCTCAAACAAGAAATTCTAGCATCATTTCAAACAGATGAGTTAGAAACATATATGAAATAGGAGAAAATCACTCGTGCACATTCACATTGTGGGTGTTAGTGCATATATCGCCCAATATGTTATTGATGTCGAGGAAGTAGTAGTTTTTCGGAAGAAGGACCGTTCATGTCCACATTTTCATTGTCAGAAGACATGATGCAGTCGTCGTTGGGGAACAAAAGATAACCTATCAAAGCAAAAATGGAATGGGTGCAAGAAACTTGTGTTTTGTGATTTAGAGGAATCTACTCACCTTCGATGTATCACTTTCGCTTTACCCGCATTATTTGGAGGGTTATGCATTTCAATTTTGATATTCCCCACCATCCAATATAGAAAACATGTTTGGGCTTTGGTAGAATGAGATTGAATAGAAAAATAAAGCCAAGATTTTTAGATTAGTTTGTACTATTTTGAATTGTGCTAATGATATTTTTAACAAAGTTGGAACTGCCCACTTTTGTTATATGTTATCCATATGGCTACATATTTGAATACACATATGGTATTACCTTCTTCCGGAGTTGCAGCTAGCACATTTGGACTCTCAATGCAACCGTCCTATCAGGACCATGGAACATAGGGTACCCACAATCCAGAGAAGCGTGGGCCACATCGACGAGTCCTGCCCTATAAAGGGAATAATTTGAGGATATATAATGTCTATGCTAATAACATCAAGGCCAATATTCATTGGCAACATCACAGTGAGATCTAAAAGTCAAGTACTGTTTGGTGCTCACTGATGGTCGAACAGAGCTCTTGGCAGGGAGGTCCCACTGCACCATAGGCATGAACACCTCGGGACTTACTGTCAATGGGAATGTCCTGCGTCAGGAAGAGGTGCCATAACCCTGATGCCACCTGGCTCTAGTTTCGTGCCCGGCGAGCGCTTTCTCCTTGGACGGAGCGGGCAAGATTGGATGGAATGAGCCATCACATCCATGCGAGTGGGGAAGTAGCTATCCGCTGCCACGTCCCCAGCCGGATGTTGTGGTTGGTGCCAAGCTCGCTGGCATGCGCCATGGATAGAGCTACGCTCTAACGCGTGGGGGTGTAGGATCGTTTGTGTAGCGATGTGGTGACCCCTTGTTTGTACAAAAGGATGGCCTAGGCTACGGGGAAAGGATGTTCGGACCATAGGGGACAGAGGAATCAAGTGAGTCTTTGCTTCCTAGCTTAAAGCTAAGAATGGAGAGGGTGAGGGTGAGAGGCCCCGACAGCGAGCCAAGTTCATAGTTGTACATTTGTGCACAACAACCATAATATTAGACAAGTAGAACATAGCGCAATGGGCTCACAAGAGCGGCCTTAACCTTGGACCTTGGTAAAGAGCTCATGTCTCAGTGTGTTCTTTGAGCGGGTGGGGATCTCCCAAAGCAAGTTAACACCCTATATTGAACTTAAAACGGGGGTGGTTTCACCCTCTATATCCACAAACACACCCACGTCACGTCTGTTGACAATCCACGAGCTATCCTCGGCAAAGGTAGTTGACAGCATATAAAAAAAGCATGCTGCATCCGTGTTTTGTACTTTAGATTATTCTTGGGCATGTGTTCCTATTTTTGAACAAGGGATAGCTCGGAGAAGAACCCGATACCACAACCTTAGCTGCATTGTCTTTTTTCCTTAACCATGTCAAACCGTTAACAAATAGATTAAGTACGTCACTTCAGGGATTACGCTGAACCTAAACAAGGTGGTCCGAGCATGAGAAAATCTATTGGAACAGTCGCACACTCTACCTAATTATTTAGATGCACTAGTTCAGGAGCAAAAACCTAGCCCTCCAACCCCTTTTTTGAATGATAGCGTATGACCCAACATGGTGTCTTGATTCACTCAGAATCAACCACACACTTTATTACTTGATGTGCATATAGGTATGAGCCACAAGTGGATTGAGAAGCGCCTCTCTCATCATTGCCACATGGCTATGACAGGAAAACCCTAACCTTCTCTGCTAGTACCCCAACCCTCCCTTATTCTCCACCGCCTTCGCTAGAGGGCGCGACTGGGCGAAGCCGGGTCGTCGACATCAACAAGAATTTTTTTCTTTCACTGGAGCGCCTAGTTTGATGCGGGAGATCTTCTCCATGCTATGGTAAGGTGTGGATGTTGGGCACCACGGCGTGGCAGCTCTCCGAGACATGGTGATGCATTGGTGCAGCGACAGCATGGTGGACATCGGACTGCGAGGTGTCTCGATAGCAGAGACAACCTAGTCTTTGCGGCGTTGGGGCTGCTAGCGCCTGATCTGGGTCTGTGGTGTCTGATCTTGGGATGGCTAGGTGCATCTGTTCTATCATGCAAAGTCCGTTGCTTTTATGCGCTGCATAGTGGTCGAGTCAGTGGCGACCCTAGATCTCGGTCTACTGGATCAGACTATGGAGGTGCGCGACGCCGTTTTCCCTTGATGGGGATTATATTTGGATCAGGTTGTTGTTGGAGGGATCCTAAGGTGAAGCAGTGTGTTTTCTCCCGTGTCTTAAATAATGAATCTCTGCGGCCTGGCGTAGCATGTCCTGATGACATGCGCATGATGATGGACACGTGCAGGGCGGTGGCACTAACAGGGTTGGCAAAGTGAATTCCTTTATCCCTACCCATATGATGAGTTTGGGGAAGGCAGCGGTGGCGACTTCTGGAGAATGCGCTTACGTTGCGTGCCGAGGGTCTTGAATAATACTCGCTCCGTTCCTGAATATAAGCCATATAGTTTTTTGAGAAAAAAATCCAGAATATATGCTTTAGTGCGACACATCACGTGTATGGAATTTATTTTTAGGGATTTGGTTATATTTTCTTAACTTATGCAAAGTCCTCTACTTTCTCATGTCAAATGTATAGGGGTAATCCCACCCAAACCTGGTGTAATTCTCTCTCAATATGCAGTTTTAATTTCAGTACCAAAAATTATATGGCTTATATTTAGGAATGGAGGGAGTATGATAGAAAGGAGGCTTCCAGCACAAGTGAAGTCTTGTTTAATCTAAATATCTAGTATCACCTGTGTCCCTAATTATAAGATGTTTTGTTTGGCTAAAATGAGGGACTGAGCTACTGAGGTAGTATTTGAGTACAGCGTGGCCGACGGTGGATACTTCCCTCTCTGCTCCAAGGGTCGAAAAAAATGCTAACACGAAAAGTAAAACCATATATGGTCTGCTCGTCCGTGCAGAATCTATTTTGGGAACGAGGAAATAAATGTTTTATTCAAGCTCGCTGCCTACGCGCGGAAGTGCCGCATCGGCCTCACTATATATACAGCCGTGTGGGCATAGAGAGGAAAGCAACACGTACTAGCTATCCAGCACCCGGAAAGTAGCGAGATAGCTTGCATGGCAGACATGGTGGTTCTGGTGGTAGCGGCCTTGTTCCTCGCCATGGGAGGCAGCATCAATGCGGCGGTGGTGGAGCACACCTTCCTTGTAAGGCCTCCCTAGCTAGCTAGCTCCCCATGCATATATACATTGATCATGTTGTCCGTGTCCGAAACAGAGATGTGATGTTGTTGTTTTTTTTATGTGTTGATCTATGAAGGTGAGCGAGGTTACCTTGAGGCACCTGTGCCGCGATACGGTGGCGACGGTGGTGAATGGGCAATTACCAGGCCCGGCGCTGGAGGTGACAGAAGGGGACTCCGTGGTAGTTCACGTGGTGAACCAGTCACCCTTTGGAGTAACGATCCATTGGTAGGCACTCCTCCTTGAGCAATGCATGAGCATGCATCTGCTAGCTAGCTAGCGCGATATGGTTATCGGCCTTACCGAGTCGCATTGGATCGGATGATATTGCAGGCACGGCGTGAAGCAGCGACTCACCTGCTGGGCGGACGGAGCTGGGATGGTGACGCAGTGCCCCATCGCCCCCAACACCACCTTCACCTACCGGTTCGACGTGGTCGGGCAGGAGGGCACCCTGTGGTGGCACGCGCACATCTCCACCCTCCGGGCAACCATGCACGGCGTCATCATCATCCGCCCAAAGTCCGGCTCCTATCCCTTCCCCAAGCCGCACCAGGACGTCCCCATCGTCATAGCTGATTTCTGGCAAAACGACCTGAGGCAAGTGCAGAAGGACTTGGAGCTCTGGATAGCCGATGGAGATCATTCTAAGGATGGACCAGCTTCAGCAACCATCAACGGCAAGATTGGGGATCTCTACAACTGCTCCGGTACGTACGACAGTACTGTTTCATGCATGCATCCACAACATATGTATATACATTTACTACTATTCCTTCCATTTCATATATATATATATTAGTTATCGTAGATTCAGATGTATCTATACATGCATTATCTGAGAATCCGAGGTCAATGATGCAGGGGTAGCCCAAGACGACACCTTCGTCCTCGACGTGGAACCCGGCAAGACGTACATGCTCCGCCTTGCCAACGCTGCACTCAGTAACGAGTACTACTTCAAAGTGGCCGGCCACAGGCTCACCGTGGTCGGCTCGGACGCCAACTACCTCCGCCCCTACAACGCCACCGGCGACATCGTGGCCATTGCACCAGGCGAGACGCTGGACGTGCTCATGGTCGCCGACGCTCCTCCGTGCCACTCCTATTACATGGTCGCCCTCGGCACCCAGTCGCCCCCGCCTGCGCCGCAGACAGCCACCAGGCTCGCCAGAGGGATTGTTCGGTACCCCGACAGCCACGGCGAGGCCATGGAGCCCCAGATGCCCGACCAGCACGACCGTACCACGTCCTTCCACTTCCATGGCAACATGACGGGCTACCCCAACAACCCCTTGCTGCCACAGATCCGAGCCCATGTCCACGACAAGTTCTTCCTCACCCTCGGCATGGGCACCATACGCAACCACACCGTGCATGTGGCCAACATAAACAACGTCTCCTTCCACCTCCCCCAGGGGAGGTCGCTCCTCGAAGCACGCTACCACGGCGCTGAGCTGGTTACCGCAACGGAGGAGATGTCCGCCAGGCCTCCCCTTGAATTCGACTACACCGACCCGGTGCTCATCAACTTCTTCAACCGCAGCGCCAAGCTCCTGGAGCTAGAGCCGTCGCGCAGGGCCACCACGATGCGGCACATCGCATACAACTCCACGGTGGAGGTGGTGTTCCAGAGCACCACCCTCATGGAGGACAGCCCTAATCCGATGCACCTCCATGGCCACGACTTCTTCGTCCTCGCCCAGGGAATAGGCAACTATGATGCCGCAAGGGACACCGCATCCTACAACCTCGTCGACCCGCCGGTCAAGAACACGGTCATGGTCACCGGGCTTGGCTGGGCGGCCGTCCGGTTCGTCGCCGACAACCCCGGGAACTGGTTCCTGCACTGCCACTACGAGTTCCACATGGGCATGGGCATGGCCACCGTCTTCGAGGTAGGCAACGGGCCAACTCCGGAGACGGCTCTGCCTCCACCTCCAGCAGATCTGCCAAGATGCGACAGGAGCATCGCATACGAATAAAGGCACAACGCATGGTCTGGGAATAATAATGTTTGCTTCTACTATCGTTTTACCGGTTGTACCAGTCCTCTGGGTTTTGAACTGTTATGGCCTGTAATAAATCTACCAATAGGTTTTAGTCCCATGGTAGAAGTCATCTAGTACTACATTAATGGGCGTTCTATTAAATACCACAGTTCGTTTTCCCTTTCAGTCACTCTCGGTTTTTTTGAGAGCAACCCTTTTGAGAAATAAACATAATGGATGGTCATGTGAATCATGTTTTTCTACCTATTTTACTCGCCATTTGGGTTTTTGCACTTTTATGTTATATGTAATAGTTCTAGCAACAGATTTTAGTGACGTATGTCATCTACAATAGGTTTCATGTTCCTGCCCCAACTCACTTTCTTATTCTTTTATTCTCCATTAAAAAAACATCTGGCTTTCCCTATTGTTTTTTAGAAAAGTTTTTTTTAGATCAACTTCACCAGTAGAAACTTCCTTTCATAGCATATACTAGTATATTATGAAAGTGAAGAATATTCTCTGACCTTGCAAGAAAAAATAATAATTCATCCGTCAAAAGTCAAAAGCAATACAAGAATAGATCAGCAGAACAACAACCCATTAAACCTATAACTAGATGGAAGTAACCAACACAGACAACTAGATCTCATTTTTCACTCCCTTAAGTTACTAGCACAATGCCCGTGCTTTGCTGCTGAAGAGGAAAAATTGTTAACTTCCAATTCCGAAAACAACAAATTGTAGACTTAAAAATAGAAAACAACGTATCGGCAAAGGCGTCGTTACCATAGCGTGGTCTTGCTTATTATCTTGTCGAAAACAACGCATCGGCAAAGTCATGGTTACCATACCTTGTATTTTTTGCTTATTGTCTTGTGTAGTAAATGCGTATACGCTTGATAGAATAGGTTATTATTTTGAATTCTTAGTGCTCGTTTGTGCTAATGTAGCTATAAGAAATATAAGGAAATTCTGGTTGCCCCCAAGAGCCAGTAGAAACTTCCTTTCATAGCATATACTACTATATTATGAAAGTGAAGAATATTCTCTGACCTTGCAAGAAAAAATAATAATTCATCCGTCAAAAGTCAAAAGCAATACGAGAATAGATCAGCAGAACAACAACCCATTAAACCTATAACTAGATGGAAGTAACCAACACATACAACTAGATCTAATTTTTTCATTCCCTTAAGTTATTAACAGCCACCCTATATATATCATGTAGAGGGCGATGGGTGAAATTAAGCATAAAATGGAAAATCTATCAAACGAATCTAGTTTTGACCTTCTAACTTAGTCCGTTGTAGCAACAGGAACAATGACAACCTTGCATTTCATAAGTTTAATCACCTTAAGTTGCAAGAGGGACAGTTAATACCTTGGAAGCAAGCAGGAAATTTCAAGGATAAGTTGACAGCAAAAGTTAAGGACAAAAAAGAGGAAGATTAAATATATAATCTTAATCGAGGAGATATGTAGCTCATTTATCTAGGAAAGACTTTGATGCCACTGAGGATATATCTATCTCATTTATTTACAGAATGTCGGATAGATGATTTAAAAATACTTTGTTCCCAAAAAACTTTTTTTTGGAATCAAATAAAATTATTTAGGTTTATTTATTGTCAACCTCTCCATCAACCAGACCGTCCACCTCTCCTCAGCGTTGTACACGACGGCAGCGTCGCGCTCCTCGGCGCCTCACAAATGATCACCGCACCACCCTTCACTAGAACATCACTAACGTAGTGGTTAAACAACCATTTGGCTTATTTGGAGCAATAGTACTTCCTTTCGGGATTGATTACTAGCATCCGCAGCTTCTGCCCAAACCCCTAGTCCCTCAAACCTTATCGCACACCACTAGATCAGACCGTCTCCTTTGTGGTCGATCCGCGGCTACGGCCACCCTTCCTTGGCTTTGCTAGTGCACCTCAGTGCAACTCCACTCGTCGCTTCCGTCATATTAGGTTGTGATACGGGCATGAAGGTGAAGCCCAATTTCAGGACTCCACCTAGCTAGTTATTTTACTTATTGTATTTTATATCTATGGGCATATGTGGGCCAAATAGGGATTTTAATAAGTTGAGTTAGTTTTGGTTTGGGCCTGTCCAAACCAAGTTAGAGAGGCCCACAAGGGCTGGCCTGCCACCACCCCCTCATATAAGGAGATGGTGCGGCTAGGGTTAGGGTTACAACTAGTTGGAGTTAAAAGTTAGACGCTACCACGTGTGTGCGTGGTGAAGCATCCCTCCGGGGACGGCGCCGCCGTTTCTATTATAGTTGCTGCAGAGGTTCTTGTGTTCATCAAGGATTGTCGTGCTTTGGTCTTGAGGCGTGGTGATCTCCATCACGTTGCTTGCTGGATTTATCCCCTATTCCAGGTTGCGTTCCGCGCGAAATTGGAGGTATCTGTCTACCCGAGTTCTCGCTGTGAAAGATCTGACAACACCTAGCTAGGTGGAGTCCTAAAATAAAATAAAATAAAATATATGACCATAGATATAAAATAAAATAAGTAAGATAACTAGCTAGGTGGAGTCCTGAAATTGAGCTTCACCTTGACCTTCATGCCCGTATCAGGTTGCTCCTTTCATATTGGTCGAATAAATAGTTGTTGCTCGATCGAGCAACACAACCTAGCTAGGGTTGGCTACCTTGCCGGTCGGAGTCCCTATCACGAGCTGAAAGTCAATACCAGGATCACACATCCCCTTCGATGAGGAGGCTACACACAAGGGTTGAGGCTCGTTCCACCTTCAATACGAAGGTTGATCTGCAGCCCTCCTCTATGAGACCCGCGGGTCCATGCCCCTACTAAGGCCTTTCATAATACACGTTTCTTAGCACCATATCTTAAGTAAAATGCTCATGTGGTGTTATATTTGATGTTGAAGGATGGTGGTGCTATATGTTATATAAGATACAACTCTTGCAGACAATTAAAGAAAATAAAACAATTGCTAGACCAATCCAATTGATGCATCAGGCCAATATTATTATATTAAGGTCCACACTTAAAAAAATGTATAATTGTTTCTTAACTTGACTCTACTGCTGCATGTAGCACACAAAGAAATGATGTGTTGTGAAAAGGTTAGACTACTCTTAATACGGTTAAGACATCTGTTAGGACCCCGTTTAACTTAAGACATCTGCTACCCTATGTTTATTTGAGGACGGAGGAGTACGATGCTAATCAAGGAAGCTCTTGCGCCCAGCTCGTGTACCACGTGTACTGCGTTAGAAAGGAATATCCGGACTCAACCTCGTGTACCGCGTGCCGACGGTCGATGGCTGGCAGGCTCTGGTCAGGTCCTGCCCCGCACCTTCGACACAAATCAACGTGCCGCCGCGACCTCAGCGGTGAAGGACACACAATTGGGTCCAACATAGAATTACCTTTCACGTTATTTTCCATCCACACTGTTGTTCCAACAGATTTATTTGGGGCCTGTTTGAAAGCCTGGGTTCGATTTTTAGGTTCACTGTCGCTAGCGCGTTTGGAACGAGCCCCGGCTCAAAATTAACCTGATGTTTAGTAGGTTGAGCTGTATGGTTTGGGCTAAAACTACTCTTTTGTTTGTTTGCCTGTAGCCAACCTTAAATTTTGATGTTGATGAAACTACACCTGTTTGATACCATTCAGGCAAGCACAATGTCACATCTTCTTTACATCGGGTGGCCTTACCGTATGTTGAGATACATATCCTTGCATATCCGGATGTGTATCTTCTGTAGTTATGTATAGCGATACATATCTTTGTATTTATTATTAGGCCCGTCTCCTTCCTTGTATAGTCGAGGACGTGGCCTATATATGTAACGCCATATGCACCCAATCAATACATTGTGAGTTGCATCCCTTTCTACATGGTATCAGACACCTACCGTTCCTAAGCTAGCCGCCGCGCCCCTCTCTCCCCGCGCGCGCCGCCCCACCATCCAACCCTACCGCCGCCTCCCTTGTGCCGCCGCTGCGTGTGCTCCTCCTCACGCCGCGCCGCCGCCGCACCTGCAGCCGCCGCCGCGCCTCCCTCCCCAACCCCGCGCCGTCGTCGTCCCCTGCGCGCGCGTCGTCATGTCGTTGGTCTCCAACGGCAGTAACCCCTTCGCCTACAACCCATGGACGGGGGTCATCTACGCCTACAGCATGCCGGTGCCGCGCCCGCCGACTCACCAGGCGCACTTCACCGCGACAACGCCCTACGCCTCGGCCTCACCGCCACGCGGCCGTCCTACGCCCCGGCCTACCACGCCGCGCCCGCCCTGGCTCTTACGCCGGTGGCGGCAACTGGTTTATGGACACGGGCGCCTCGTCTCACATGGCCGCTCACCCGGGTAACCTTTCCCATTCTTTTCCCACTTCCACCGAGTCTCGCATCATTGTCGGTAACGGCGCTGGTCTTCCTATTTCTCACATTGGTTCTGCTAATTTTCCTTCTACTTCTAAACCACTATCTCTTAATAATGTCCTTGTGTCTCCCCAGCTTATTCAGAATTTAGTCTCTGTTAAAACTCTTTCTCGTGACAACTCGTGATCGTTGAATTTGACGCGTTTGGTTTTTACGTTTAGGACGCCCGCACCCGGATGGTCCTCCATCGATGTGAGAGCCCCGACGATTTGTATCCGGTGATGTCGCCTTCCACCCCTGGCGCCGCACCTCGTGCTCTCTCCGCAGGCATTGATCTTTGGCATGCTCGTCTTGGACATCCAAATGCCACCACACTGTTGCGGTCAGAAACCCACCGACGAGCAACGACGAGCAACACAGTAGAGCCGGGAGGCTCCCAGGACTGCGGCTGGCCCTGGTCCCTCGAGCGACGTCCCGCAAAGTCTCGGCACGCACGTCCGATGCTGGTGCAAGGGCGTGCCACCTGACCTATACCTGGTCAGGAAGGTGATGGATTTGCTTCGCTTAGTTTCCTGCATGGCATACACGTAAACATTAAATACGAGCCTCGATCGGCTCTCAGGTTGTCCTGTGAATCAGCTCAAGGAGCCGATCCACCCATGGTTCGTATGAGGTCTACGATCGCATGGTGGTCCTGCTTGATCAATATAAAGCTGAAACGACCTACGACGATTTAGGGTTTTCACCACATAATCGGAACATCCTACGCGTGATTGAGCCTGGCAGCCACGCCCGGTGATAATAAACCGACCCTAGACAAGGCCTAAAAACCAACATGAAGTTGATCCCCGGAACATCTTATCTAGGGCTAGCAAACTACACCCTACGTGCTACTGGATCCTTCAACCCGTTTGCAAGGCCTAACTATGCAGATATTAAACTAATCCTTGAAGAACAAGGAGCAATCATAACGGATCGGATCTACTAAACAATGATCAAGCGAGGTGCCGCCCTTACACCTAAGATAGGTGTAAGGGCGGCTAGACGTCTAAGGGTTGCATGGATGAAAGCATGTGACACGATGAAACAATGCTAACCCTAACACGTCTATGATAACTACGTTGCTCGCCATCAACAAGGCTTCAGCACGAGCAACGCATGAACAACGAATAAACGTGTACTGCCTAGATCGCAAGATGCGATCTAGACAGCATGATGCTTACCCGGAAGAAACCCTCGAAACAAGGGGTTGGCGATGCGCCTAGATTGGTTTGTGATGAACGTGATTGTTGTTTTTTCTCAATAACCGTAGATACATATTTATAGTCCGTAGACTTTCTAACGTGGGAATAATCCCAACCGTGCACGAGCCAAATTCTATCTAACCGACACGTATCCTACTATATTTACAGATACACGGGCAAACTAGCCCAAACTTTGTATACAAGGCCGATTCATGTATTTCTTCCATGTATATCCTTCAAGCCCATCTTAATCGTGGCCCACCTCTGATCCGGTCAAATTCTGGTGATAACACATGCCCCCCTGGTTTTGGAAATGATAATTCCAAAATCACTCTGTTTTTTTTCTTCGTCGGGTCATGTCGTGGCAGAGCAGAACCGTCGCAATACCCATCATCATGATGCCTTGCCTCCTCAACTTCTCCACGTGACCTAGCAATTTTTTTTTTCTTTGGGCACCACTTCCTCGGAAACTGCCGTGGCATTGAATCTCCACTATATCCCCTTTTATTTAACCGCTCCAAACAGTTCGCCACTTCATCCCCTTGCTCTGTTCTGGCCATCGGCACCAAAAAACCCCAATCTCAGAGCAATGTCTTCCTCCTCTTCCTCCTCCGCCTCGTCGGATCTCTCCTCCCAGTCCTTCTCCTCCTCCTCCTCCTCCTCCCGCGAACCCACGCCAGAGTGGGATCCGGTGGCGGCTCAGATGGCGGCACACGACGAGCACGCCCCAGAGGAGTGGGACCAGGAGGACCACGCCTCCTCCGTCTGGTCCGAGGACGACAAGTCCTTGACCAGCGGAGATGAAGACCTCCAGTTCCTCGCTGATGGGGAACTGGAATCGGAGAGCGAGGACGACTCGTTCTCCTGGGACGATTACACCTCCTCCGAGGAAGAGGAGGAGGAAGACGACGACGACGGCTCCCTCGAGGGCTACCCGCCGGCGAAGCGCCTCCGCACCTGGTGGGACGACGACGACAGCGACGATGACGAGGAGGACGAGGCTCCCGTAGAGGGCTACGGGAGCAGCGACGAGGAGCCCGCCGGCAGCAGCGCCGACGAGAGCTCCGAGGATGACGACGAGGGCAGCGACGGCCCGTAGACTAGGATCTACTAGTATAGGCCTAGTAGTAGTAGCAGATTGGTCAATAGACCTTTCTTTTGTTCTTCCTCCCTTGAGCAATCGGCTCTTTCTTTGTAAGAAATCCTATTATCAATGAAGAAAATATTCCCCTATTAATTTTGCTTTCTTGTCAATTTTGCCGATTGTCGAACGAAGTCGCTGTACAAAGAGCCGATGGCAGGGCATCGGCCTGCACTATAAACGCGATTCGAGGCCAAACAGTTGCCTATTCACACGGTCAAACAGGTCCAGTCCATGTCCAAACCATCCTCCAACCTCAAACGCGCAGATTCAACTCCGCAGCAAATCCACTGGGAGATTCATCTCAGATATCATGATCTCTGGTCTGAAACTGACCTGTTAACCTGCTCAATTGAGCTTGTTCCTCTAGAGTCGATGGCAATGCATCGGCTTTTATTATTCTGAAGTCGATGTCCGTGCATCGGCTGTACTAGTATACTGTTGTCTTCGCATATTTTCTCAAGTCGATGTCTGTGCATCGGCTGTGATTTGTATGTACATTTTTTTTACTGGCCGATTTAAAATCGGCCCCCATATCTCACTGCCCATCATCCCACATGCTTGGGAAATACTTTTTGAGATGCTGGCCATTGACGGCCACTGGGAATTTTACACCATCCAACTGTTCGAGCATGTATGCATTGCCCTTCAAAACCGGGACGACTTTGTAAGGACCGTGCCAATTAGGAGACCATTTGCCATATGCTTTATCCTTGGTTCCTAGTGGCAACACGGCTTCCCATACTAGATCACCAACTTGAAACTCCTTTGGTCTCACCTTCTTATTGTATGCACGAGCTACCCTGGCTTTGTTCTCTTTAATCTTCTCCAACGACCAAAGTCTAAGTTCCGTTGCATCCTCAATAGTGTCACTCATCAGGGCTGCATATTCTTCAGCTGTCAGGTCATTCTGAAACGTGACACGTCTCGATCCAGCCGTAATTTCCCAAGGTAATACGGCTTCCTGCCCATAGACAAGCTGGTATGGCGAAGTCTTTATAGCTCCATGGCATGACATGCGATAGGCCCACAAAGCTTCTGACAATGTCTCATGCCACACCCTAGGGTTCTCGTCAATCTTCCTCTTAATCAGCTTGATCGGGCTTTGATTGGACGCTTCAGCTTGCCCGTTGGCTTGAGCATAGTATGGAGATGATCGGATCAGCTTAATCCCCATGTCATCGCAGAACTTTCTGAATTCTTTAGAAATAAAGACCGAACCTCCATCGGTCGTGATGGTTTGGGGAATCCCGAACCTATGAATGACATGTTCTTTGACAAATTGGATAACATCTTCCGATTTTACCTTCTTCATAGGAACGGCCTCCACCCATTTGGTGAAGTAATATGTAATGGCCAGAATCCACTCGTGGCCTTTGCTCGACGCAGGATGGATTTTGCCGATCATATCCATGCCCCAACCTCGAAATGGCCAAGGCTTGATGATGGGGTTCATCGCTGATGCGGGTACCATCTGAATCTTTCCGAACATCTGACACGCCTTGCATCCCTTGTAGTACTTGAAGCAGTCCTCAAGCATGGTGGGCCAATAAAACCCTGATCGCCTAATCAGCCACTTCATCTTATGAGCCGATTGGTGAGTTCCACAGGCACCTTCATGCACCTCATGTAAGAGCCGATTAGACTCAGTTGGTCCTAGGCATTTGAGTAGTAACCCTTCCAATGTCCTGTAGAACATGTCATCTCCTATAAGGACATATTTCATAGCCTTGTATCTTATCCGTTTAGGTGCCCCCCGAGCCGAATCCTTCAAGTAATTGAAGATATCGGCTCTCCGATCATCCCGTTCCAGGAACTGCACCTGAGCTTCTGACCCGTCTGGTGTGTCCTTGTATCCTGACGCCATCTGTGCGAGATCGTTGGCGTCGGTATTATGAGACCTTGGGACCCAATTGAAATTGATGTACCGAAAATGTGTCATCAGCTCACGACATTCCATCCAATATGGGAAGAGTGACTCACTCTCGCATTTGTATTCGTCCGTGAGCTGGGAGATCACCAACTTCGAGTCTCCAAAAAGCTCCACCGCCTCTGGCCCGGCTTCCAAAAGCAACTCCATTCCCTTGCGCACTGCCTCATACTCAGCGACATTGTTGGTGCAAGGGGTGGATAGCCTCGATGGTGAAGGAATATGTTGCCCCCGAGGCGACACGAGCGGAATGCCGATGCCACAACCATCATCACAAGCCGATCCATCGAAGAACATAGCCCACGCACGTACGGATAGTGCTGCTATATTAGTATTAATCCGTTCAGCTATAAGATCGGCCAACGCTTGTCCCTTGATCGCTTTCGCAGGCCGATACCGAAGATCGAACTCCGACAACGCAAACATCCACTTACCAAGTCGGCCTTTCAAAACAGGAGCCGACGAGCATGTGCTTGACAACGTCTCGACTTGCATATGACGATAACCTCTGCCGTCAAAAGGATATGATGAAGCTTGGTGCGAGGTGAAGAACAGTGCAGAGGCATAGCTTCTCGACCTCAGGATACCTTGTCTCCGCATCCAACATCCTTCTGCTGAGGTAGAAAACGACCTTTTCAACACCCTCATCGAGTTGCACCACCACCGAAGCGATGGACGTGTCAGCTACTGATAAGTAGATATAGAACGGCCTGTCTTGTTGGGGTGGAACTAGCACAGGCGGTGTTGTTAGATACCGCTTAATCTCGTCAAACGCCTGCTGCTGTTTTGCCCCCCAGTGAAACTCGTCATCAGATTTAGTCTTCACCAACGCCATGAACGGCTCAATTCGTCCTGACAGTTTAGAGATGAATCGTCGGACGAAGTTGATCTTGCCGATAAGACGTTGGAGCTCCTTCTTCGTGGTAGGCGGCTGCATGGTACGCACTGCATCTTGACTTTTCAGGCCGATCTCAATTCCTCGTTCATGAACCAGAAAACCTAGGAACTGACCGGCCGTCACACCAAAGGCACACTTCTTTGGATTCATTCTCAGTCCGAATTTCCGACTGAAAGAGATATGCCCTAGAGGCAATAATAAAAGTGGTTATTATTTATATCTTTATGTTTATGATAAATGTTTATATATCATGCTAGAATTGTATTAACCGAAACATTAGTACATGTGTGATATGTAGACAAACAAGAAGTCCCTAGTATGCCTCTTTAACTAGCTTGTTGATTAATGGATGATTAGTTTCATAATCATGAACATTGGATGTTATTAATAACAAGGTTATATCATTATATGAATGATGTAATGGACACACCCAATTAAGCGTAGCATAAGATCTCGTCATTAAGTTATTTGCTATAAGCTTTCGATACATAGTTACCTAGTCCTTATGACCATGAGATCATATAAATCACTTATACCGGAAAGGTACTTTGATTACACCAAACACCACTGCGTAAATGGGTGGCTATAAAGGTGGGATTAAGTATCCGGAAAGTATGAGTTGAGGCATATGGATCAACAAGTGGGATTTGTCCATCCCGATGACGGATAGATATACTCCGGGCCCTCTCGGTGGAATGTCGTCTAATGTCTTGCAAGCATATGAATGAGTTCATAAGAGACCACATACCACGATACTGAGTAAAGAGTACTTGTCAGGAGATGAGGTTGAACAAGGTATAGAGTGATACCGAAGATCAAACCTCGGACAAGTAAAAATATCGCGAGACAAAGGGAATTGGTAATGTATGTGAATGGTTCATTCGATCACTAAAGTCATCGTTGAATATGTGGGAGCAATTATGGATCTCCAGATCCCGCTATTGGTTATTGGTCGGAGTGAGTACTCAACCATGTCCGCATAGTTCTCGAACCGTAGGGTGACACACTTAAAGTTGGATGTTGAAATGGTAGTACTTGAATTATGGAATGGAGTTCGAATATTTGTTCGAAGTCCCGGATGTGATCCCGGACATCACGAGGAGTTCCGGAATGGTCCGGAGAATAAGATTCATATATAGGATGTCATTTTATGTGAATAAAATGTCGCGGAAGGTTCTATGGAAGGTTCTAGAAGGTTCTAGAAAAGTCCGGAAGAAACCACCAAGGAAGGTGGAGTCCACAAGGGACTCCACCTCCATGGCCGGCCAACCCTAGTGGGGGAGGAGTCCCAAGTGGACTCCCCTTAGGGGGCCGGCCACCCCCACATGGGAGGTGGGAATCCCACCTTTGGGTGGGAGTCCTAGTTGGGCTAGGATTGCCCCCTCCTATGGAAGGTTTTGGTTCGGGTCTTATTCGAAGACTTGGACACCACCTCTTGGGGTTCCACCTATATAATGAGGGGCCAAGGGAAGGGGGCCGGCCACCCAAGAACCACCAAGGTGGCCGCACCCCATAGTGGCCGGCGCCCCCCTCTCCCCAAACCCTAGCCGCCCGCTCCTCCATATCCCGCATAGCTTAGCGAAGCTCCGCCGGACTTCTACACCGCCACCGACACCACGCCGTCGTGTTGTCGGATTCAAGAGGAGCTACTACTTCCGCTGCCCGCTGGAACGGGGAGGTGGACGTCGTCTTCATCAACAACCGAACGTGTGACCGAGTACGGAGGTGCTGCCCGTTCGTGGCGCCGGAACCGATCGTGATCAAGATCTTCTACGCGCTTTTGCAAGCGGCAAGTGAACGTCTACCGCAGCAACAAGAGCCTCATCTTGTAGACTTTGGAATCTCTTCAAGGGTGAGACTCGATACCCCCTCGTTGCTACCGTCTTCTAGATTGCATCTTGGCTTGGATTGCGTGTTTGCGGTAGGAAATTTTTTGTTTTCTATGCTACGTTATCCTACAGTGGTATCAGAGCCGTGTCTATGCATAGATGGTTGCACGAGTAGAACACAATGGTTTGTGGGCGTTGATGCTCTTGTTATCTTTAGTTGAGTACTTTGCATCTTTATGGCATAGTGGGATGAAGCGGCTCGGACTAACTTTACATGACCGCGTTCATGAGACTTGTTCCTCGTTCGACATGCAACTTGTATTGCATAAGAGGCTTTGCGGGTGTCTCGTCTCTCCTACTATAGTAAAGATTCAATTTACTCTTCTATTGACAACATTAGTATCAACGTTGTGGTTCATGTTCGTAGGTAGATTAGATCTATATCGAAAACCCTAAACCACGTAAAATATGCAAACCAAATTAGAGAGCGTCTAACTTGTTTTTGCGGTGGTTTGGTGATGTGATATGGCCATAATGTGATGATGAATATGTATGAGATGATCATTATTGTATTGTGGCAACCGGCAGGAGCCTTATGGTTGTCTTTAAATTTCATGTTGAGTAGTATTTCAAAGTAGTTGTAATAGTTGCTACATGGAGGACAATCATGAAGACGGCGCCATTGACCTTGGTGCTTCGCCAACGATGATGGAGATCATGCCCGAAGATGATGGAGATCATGTCCGTGCTTTGGAGATGAAGATCAAAGGCGCAAAGACAAAAGGGCCATATCATATCACATATGAACCGCATGTGATGTTAATCCTTTTATGCATCTTATATTGCTTAGATCGCGACGGTAGCATTATAAGATGATCCCTCACTAAAATCTCAAGATAATAAAGTGTTCATCCTTAGTAGCACCGTTATCAAGTCTTATCGTTTCAAGCATCTCGTGATGATCGGGTGTGATAGATTCGATAAGTACTTACAACGGGTGCAAGACAGTTTTTGCACATGCGGATACTAAGGTGGCCTTGACGAGCCTAGCATGTACATACATGGTCTCGGAACACGTGATACCGAAAGGTAGAGCATGAATCATATGATTGATATGATGAACACTTTGAGTGTTCGCCATTGAAATTACACCTTTTCTCATGATGATCGATTTGAGGTGCGATAGATTTGGTTCGTGTGATCACTAAGACAATGCGAGGGATATTGTTTTGAGTGGGAGTTCACCTAGATTTTTAATTATGTTGAATTAAAATTTGAACTCAATTTGTCATAAACTTAGTCTAAACTATTGCAAATATATGTTGTAGAGATGGCGTCCTCAATCAATTTTAACCAGTTCCTAGAGAAAGAAAAGCTTAAGAGCAACGGTAGCAACTTCACCGATCGGTTCCGTCATGTGAGGATCTTCCTCTCTGGCGGAAATCTGCAATATGTGCTTGATGCACCGCTAGGTGACCCTCCAGTAAAAGCTGTTTACGAGACTCGGAAAACTCGGTACTCTCAAGTTCAGTGTGCCATCCTGTGCAGTCTGGAATCCGATCTTCAAAAACGTTTTGAGCACCACGATCCTCATGAGTTGATGAATGAGCTGAAAGCTATTTTTGAGACTCATGCGGCTGTGGAATGCTATGAAGCATCGAAACATTTCTTCAGCTGTATGATGGAAGAAGGCAGCTCCATTAGTGAGCACATGCTCGCCATGACCGGGCATGCGAAGAAACTCAGTGACTTGGGAATAGTGATTCCTAACAGACTGGGGATTAATCGTGTCCTTCAATCACTGCCACCAAGTTATAAGAACTTTGTGATGAACTACAATATGCGAGAACATGAACAAGGAGTTACCTCGAACTCTTTGGCATGCTAAAAGCTGCTGAGATTGAGATCAAGAAAGAGCACCAAGTGTTGATGGTCAACAAGACCACCGGTTTCAAGAAACAGGGCAAGTCTAAGGGAAAATTCAAGAAGGGTGGCAAGAAAGCTGCCACGCCTCCTATGAAACCTAAGAACGGCCCTAAGCCCGATGCTCGAGTGTTATTACTGCAAGGAGAAGGGACACCGGAAGCGTAATTGCTCCAAGTATTTGGCGGATCTGAAGAGCGGCCTTGTCAAGAAGAAGAAAGAAGGTATATCTGATATACATGTTATAGATGTTTATCTCACTAGTTCTCGTTCTAGTACCTGGGTATTTGATACTGGTTCGATTGCTCATATTTGTAACTCGAAACAGGAACTAAAGAATAAACGACAACTGCTGAAAGATGAAGTGACGATGCGCGTTGGAAACGGATCCAAGGTCAATGTGATCGCAGTCGGCACACTTCCTCTACATCTACCTTCGGGATTAGTTTTAAGCCTAAATAATTGTTATTATGTACTGCGTTGAGCATGAACATTATATCTGGATCTTGTTTAATGCAAGACGGTTATTCATTCAAGTCAGAGAATAATGGTTGTTCTATTTTTATGAATAATATCTTTTATGGTCGAGCACCACAAAAGAATGGCTTATTTCTGTTAGATCTCGATAGTAGTGATACGCATATACATAACATTGATGCTAAGCGAATTAAACTTAATGATAATTCTACTTATATGTGGCATTGTCGTCTTGGTCATATTGGAGTGAAACGCATGAAGAAACTCCATACCGATGGATTACTTGAATCACTTGACTTTGAGTCACTTGATAGATGCGAAGCATGTCTAATGGGAAAAATGACTAAGACTCCATTTTCGGTATGATGGAGCGAGCTACCGACTTATTGGAAATCATACATACCGATGTGTGCGGACCAATGAGTGTAGCATCGCGCGGTGGTTATCGTTATGTTCTAACCTTCACGAGATGATCCGAGTAGATATGGGTATATCTATTTCATGAAACATAAATCCGAAACTTTTGAGAAGTTTAAGGAATTCCAAAGTGAAGTAGAAAATCAACGTAACAAGAAGATTAAATTTCTACGATCCGATCGCGGAGGTGAATATCTGAGTTATGAGTTTGGCATGCATTTAAAGAAATGCGGAATACTTTCACAATTGACACCGCCGGGAACACCACAACGAAACGGTGTGTCCGAACGTCGTAATCGAACTCTCTTAGATATGGTTCGTTCTATGATGTCTCTTACTGATTTGCCGTTATCTTTTTGGAGTTATGCATTAGAGACAGCCGCATTCACTTTAAATAGAGCACCATCAAAATCCGTAGAAACGACACCGTATGAATTATGGTTTAATAAGAAACCTAAGCTGTCGTTCCTTAAAGTTTGGGGTTGCGAAGCCTATGTAAAAAAGTTACAACCGGACAAGCTAGAACCCAAAGCGGAGAAATGCGTCTTCATAGGATACCCTAAGGAAACTATAGGGTACACTTTCTATCACAGATCCGAAGGCAAAATCTTTGTTGCTAAGAACGGAACCTTTCTTGAGAAAGAATTTCTCACTAAAGAAGTGACTGGAAGAAAAGTAGAACTCGATGAGATTAATGAATCTATACTCGTTGATCGGAGTAGCGCAGATACTGGAAGATGTACCCGTACCGCCTACACCGGCAACAGAGGAAGCTAATGATAATGATCATGAAACTTCGAACGAGGAAACTACTGAACCTCGCAGATCGACAAGGGAACGTGACACTCCTGATTGGTATGATCCTTGTCTAAATGTCATGATTGTGGATAACAATGATGAGGACCCTGCGACGTATGAAGAAGCGATGATGAGCCCAGATTCCAACAAATGGCAAGAGGCCATGAAATCCGAAATGGGATCCATGTATGATAACAAAGTATGGACTTTGGTAGACTTACCTGATAGCCGAAAGGCTGTCGAGAATAAATGGATCTTCAAGAGAAAAACAGATGCTGATGGTAATATTACTCGTCTATAAAGCTCGACTTGTCGCAAAGGGTTTCCGACAAATTCAAGGTATTGACTACGATGAGACTTTCTCACCCGTAGCGAAGCTAAAATCTGTGAGGATTTTGTTAGCAATAGCTGCATTTTTCGATTATGAGATTTGGCGGATGGATGTCAAAACGGCGTTCCTTAATGGAGACATTGAGGAAGAGTTGTATATGGTACAACCCAAAGGTTTTGTCGATCCTAAAAATGCCGACAAAGTATGCAAACTTCAGCGTTCAATCTATGGACTGAAGCAAGCATCGAGAAGTTGGAACCGACGCTTTGATAAGGTGATCAAAGACTTCGGGTTTATACAGGTGTCATGGAGAGGCCTCGTATTTACAAGAAAGTGAGTGGGAGCTCCGTAGCATTCCCGATATTATATGTAGATGACATATTATTGATCGGGAATGATATAGAACTATTAAGCGAGTGTAAAAGGTTATTTGAATAACAGTTTTTCAATGAAAGACCTTGGTGAAGCATCATATATATTAGGCATCAAGATTTATAGAGATAGATCAAGACGCCTAATAGGGCTATCACAGAGTACATACCCGGACAAGATTCTAAAGAAGTTTAGAATGGACGAAAGTAAGAAAGGGTTTTTACCTATGTTACCAGGCAAGGTCTTGAGTAAGACTCAAGGACCGGCTACGGCAGAAGAAAGAGAAAGGATGAATCAAATCCCCTATGCTTCGGCAGTTGTAACATCCCAACTTTAAATGAAATGAACAAGAATGAGAATTCAAGAACCCAAAAATTGAAGCCAACAAAAACTTTTTCCATCATATAGGACTATGCATATTAGATCACCTTATTAATTATTTTGAGTGTGCTATTGCCATGATGCTTGTTTATGTGTGTTACTCTCATTCTAAAACCCTAGCAATGATCTCTTGATCACCCCTAGCCAAATAAAACTGAAATATAAAAAATTTCCAAAAATCCTTTTTACTCTCACATAAGGCCTATGCCATTTTTGCAAATCTTAACCTAGACCACTTTGGCTTGCCCCATTGGTTGAAGATGGTTACTAAACACTTTTAAATACTTTTGGAAGTGAAGAAACTCAACCAAAACCAAAATCAAATTCAATTTCCAACATACATGCAATATGGTCACTTGGGTCATTTTTAACCTGATGGCCACTTTGAGCCCCTGGCTTTCCTCTTTCCACTTCTAAACTTTGTCAACTCTTTTCACCTCATCCAAGACAACATCAAGCACTACAACTTTGCCCAAAACCATCACCCCAAAATCTTCACCAATTTCAAATGGCAAGCAAGCAAAGTTGGAACTTTCTCACGTATTTAAGATCATATGCAAAATGTGATTTTGCATATCAAATCCATTTTGACCACCACCAACACCAAAATGCTCCACTTAATATATGATTTCAACCCACCAAAAAGAATTTCAAAATTCGAAAATAATTTTCTTGCGGGCATTCCGTCGAACACATTGCAGGCGTGGTAAATATCCGAGCCCATACCTCATTTTCTACTTGGACTTGGTCCAACCTTGACCTCTCTGCAGCTCTGGAACTTCATCACACATCCCAGCGTCAGTGTCACCACTTGCCATCGCCTCCACTTGCCCAAAGTGACAAGGGCATGACCATGCCGTGGCATGGCATGGCCATCCCATGCCCTATCTCTCCCCTCTCACCTCAGAGATGCACCACCATGTCCTGGACGCTCCCCGCACCCCCCGAACCCGCCCGTGCCTTCCCATGGTCACCCCGACGCGTGCACACGCGGGCGTCGACGTGGCCAGACACGCCCAGGCGTGCACACACACGCTCCAGGACGCGCATGACGCCAGCCCTGGACGCGCCAGAGCGCGCCTCGCCTCGTCACCTCAGCCCGTCCCTCGCCACCAGCGCCTGCAGGACGACTCGCCTCAGCTCCAGGACACCGCCAGACACCACCACGAGCCTTCCCGCGCCCTGTCGCCGTCGAGGAGGACGACGACGTCCGCCACAGTGCCCACGGACGCGTGACGCGCGCCACTATGCTTGACCACCGAAAACTGTTCTGAGCACACCGTGACGCTCCCTGAGTCTGTCTGAGCCAAGCCATACCCTCGCCCACGCCGTTGATCGACGGGAGAGCGCCATGGCCATCGTCACCGTGACCACCCGCCGCTGCTCGGAGCCGCTATAAAAGGAGCACTCCGCGCCCCAAATTGAGCACGCCAACTTCTTCCCCACCTCCTCACAGCTCTCCCCGACCTCTCAATTCCACCAATTACTCGCCGGAGGCCTCCAATCGCAAGCTCGCCGCCGCCGCCACACACGGAGCCCGCCGGAGCAGGAGGCCACCCCGGGACACGACGCCGCTTCCATCGGCTTCACCATCATCGACAACGTACCTGCGCACCACTCCGACGACCGCCGGAGCTCCGACGAGCTCGCCGACCCCCTACCGCCGTCGCAGTGAGTTCCCGTCTCGCCGTCGACGACGACGCTCCCCAACCGTCCGATCCTCGCCTAATCCTACGGCGCAGGCCCGCGCGTACCGCTTCGGTCTTTATGACCCGCTGACGCGTGGGACCTACCGTCAGACGGCCCGCTGCGCTAGACGCAGTACTGGGCCGGCCCAATCTCTTTTTCTCTCTGCAGCCCAAGTTCTTTTCCCGCGCGAAGCCCACCGTTTGAATTCAATTTTGGAAATTAGAAAAATATCTTAATCTGATGCAAACTTTGAAATTCAATAGGGACAAATCTACTCGGCCAAATTTTACAAACTTTATATATTTGGAAACCTTAGGATTTTATCTACACAATGCCACTGGATAGAACCCTAGATCCTTTGTAGAATTAAAATGACAAAATAAACAAGGCAGGGACTTTTCTGTCTTATAATAATTCTTAAAAATCAACCATAAATGCTTTTCAGTTAATTCCACCTCCAATAATTCACATTTCACTTATACTAATTGTTTATACAAAAATATGCCATGCTTACTTTGAATGATCATGGTTTAGTTGATTTAAATGACTTTATGGCTATTTTCTAGTAAAAGATATTGTCCAAAACTATTAAGAAATATCATGAGAGAGTTTCTCTCATTTAAATCTTGTCACCACCAAGTCCAAATGAAGTGGAGACTCTGGTTAGTTAGGTCCCATAGGATTTGTTGGTGATATTAAATCTTTGATATGCTAGAATTAAATGGTATGAGGTGCTCACCTCATTTAAATCATTTTCTCCAAATGATAAGTGTGAAGAGGTTGACTTGGGTCAACCTAGGTCACATATTATGCATAAGAGAAATTAAATCTTAATAAGATAATGAGAGGAAATTATTTCTCTAAATAATTCAAAGTAACATTTAAGATTAGTATGAGAGGAAATTATTTTTCTTAAATAATAAGAAAAACACATCCACCCACCTAATAGTAATGTGTGATGCTAGTTTAAGTGTGTGAACCATGTTTGTGCTTAGTTTAATTAGATAAGTTTGGTGTGATGATTGTGTACCCCGTATTCGTATTTTAGACGCTAGTACCGAGGAGTACCAGGAGGAGGAGGAGGTCTACTTCCAAGGAGAAGAAGACCACTTTGACCAGTTTCCCAACCAAGGCAAGATAATACTCTTGCAAAGTGCAAAGCTCACCCCGAGCAAGGCATCACCCCCTTTTACTTTATGCTTATGATCCTATTTCCCAGCTTTACTTTACAAGCTTTATTTACTTTTGTTTTATCAAAGTACTTTTTGATTCATGTTTCACTTGGTTAGTATTGGATTAGTACAAGAGTATCAAACTTAGCCTAGAAGCAAGGCAAATACTTAGCACCCCTCATACATAGTGGCTAGTGCTAAATACTAAAAATGACTACTCTAGATGGGAACATGTGTTATGAAATGATGATGGTGAAAACCTTGGAATGATGAGTCATTTCCATTGAAAGATTTTGAAGGTGAATATGACATGATTTTTTGACTTGATGATTTTGGATAAAAACTGATGATTGAGTTGGATGCGATACCATTCCAAATTTTGAGTACCCCCACAATACCTGATTATGGGTAAGGCTTAGCTGGAAATTTATGTATCTTAGTATGGGTTCCCTCTAAACAAGCGTCATCGGGGTTAGGCTGAAGGCTGCCTCTACAACAAAAGAAACGATGAGAAATGACGTGTAACGAGGTGAATGTCCGGCCCAAGCCCTCGTGCGGCTCCCGGGTTAACAGCTGGTTTTCACCGGGAGGCCAAGCTCATGGGGAGAGGTGCCTATACTAGGATATGTAAGTGAAAGGTTATGGTTGATGATCCGCGTACTCGAGTTACGATTTTTTCGGGGTTTTATCCCCGACGGATGTAATCAAATGTTGTGGCACAAGTGTGCAACCTCCGCGAGTGTAAACCTATTCGAATAGCCGCGTCCGCGGTCATGGACAGTTGGAAAGGCCATACTGTTTCCGTCATCAGAATTTACATCTTTTTGAACTTGAATGGTGACTTGGGTTTTGAATCACAATTGAGTTGTGGGAATGACACTAATGTTCCCACTTGAGTTAGTTAGCACATGAAGAGTTGTTTACAAAACTGTCTATTCAAATAAAATTGGCTTTATGCAAATAACCTTAGAGCTTAGAACACTTAAATAGCAAGTTTAGTACTTACATTAGTATTAGATTGCGAGTACTTAAAAGTACTCACGGCTTTGTCCCTGGCTATTCAAATGGCCAGACTATGAAGCCGAGCAGCAGTACGAGGATGACGACCAGCAGGACGTCTACCACAACTAGGAGCTTCTAACGTCAAGCGTTGGCCTGTGGACTAGAGAGTCCGTGTATCTTACGCTTCCGCAATGAACTTGTGTTTGTTCGTTGATCAATAGATCAACTATTCGTGTAATATGGATCATGTGATTCCAAGTTGTAAGACATTATGGTTTGTAATGAATGATGATCGTGATACTTAACTATTATGCCTCGCAACAACAATATTCCCGGGATTGCGATGTATGACATAATAGGCATTCGGACTTAAAAATCCGGGTGTTGACAAGTTGGTATCGAGCCATTGTTTGACCTTAGGAGACCCTAGTTAGAAATGGACGTTCGAAAAATTTAGTTTCAAAAAGGAAAGAAGTATTTCGAAAAATTTAAGTCTTTGCCTTCTCTTTGAGTTCCTTGGAAAAATAAGAAGTCATGTTCTTCCTTAGAAAAATACTTAAAATTTTGCCACACTTGTTCACTTCTCTAACTTAAATCCTTCACTTCACTTTCAGATGGAGCCCGTGAACACGAAGTTTTACCAGCTCGGGAATGGGGGAAGCTTGATCTTCGAGCACGACCTCAACGCCCTGTCCGACCACCTGGGTCGCCCGCACCCGGAGTTCCACGGAGCCCAGATCGCGAACCAGCCAGGAGGCGAACTGCAGTGGATCATCACTGCGGATTTGAGGGGCAAGATGGAGCCTCCCACTTCTGAGAGGATCCTCTTCTCCTTCATGGAGAGCAACTGGCTGGACGGACTTGCCCGCGCCCTTCAGGAGGGACTCGCACGCTCTGTGCGGGATGAGCGGGGAGGCACTCAACCACCCTCGCTTTTCTCACCTCGCGAGGCGTAACTCGCCGGAGAGCCCATGGACATGCCATCCCACCCGGCACCGAAGCACCATGTGGAGCATCTCGATTTCATGTTGTATCACACTCAGCGAGATCTCGACCACTCCCGTGAGTACGCCAACCAGACTCACGCCCGCATCATCGAGCAAGGCGACGCCATCAAGATGCTCGCCAATGACCGCAGGACTCTCCGCCAGCAGCGGGCGAAGAGGGATGCCACCATCACTCGCCTCCGCGCAAAGATAGCAGCACTCGAGGCCACTGTCAAGGCCCAGGAGGAGCAGATGAAGAAGATGGAGGAAGATGGAGAAGACATTCAGGGAGGAAGCGACTACCTGAGTGACGACAACGATTTCGAGGATGATGAGAACACCGAGGGGGAAGACTACGACTTCCTGGACGACGGAGATGAAGCCCACACCCCCATCGATGTCGATGAGGATGAGGAGTAGTTCACTTGTGCACTACCGTAGGTGTGAGTTGTATCCCGCCCCAATGTATCGTAGCTTGGAGAAGAAGGGTTCTTAAAACCCTTAGTGTGTTAGCTTGTAATGTGTGTTGTTTGCTATGAATGAATGTATGTTTGTGTCATCATGAAAAGACTTCAAGTTTTAAGCTTTTAAACTTAAACACAAAACAAGCCATAGAAAATTTCCCTCTTATCTCATGATCTATCTCAATACTCAGATGGCCCCTCCAACCCGCAACATGAATCAAGACGCAATGATGCAGATGTTGCAAGTTATGCTGGAAGATAGGGAAGCAGAAAGAGCTGAAAGGCAAGCCAACATTGCAGCACTTCAACAGCTTGCCAACAACAACCAAGGCCACCATGATCATCCAGGATCCAAGCTCAAGAACTTCCAGAATACCAACCCGCCAGTTTTCAGCAAGACTGAGGAACCACTTGATGCAGATGATTGGCTCCAAACCATGGAGAACAATCTAGAAGTAGCTGGAGTTGAAGAAAATGAGAAAGTGCTGTTTGCCACGCACTACTTAGCAGGGACCAGCAAGAGCTTGGTGGACAAGCACCCGTGCCATGAACGCAGGACAGTTCATGACTTGGGCAGATTTCAAGCTCAAGTTCAGCAAGTACCATGTGCCCCCGGGTCTGATAAAGAAGATGAGAGATGAATTCCGTGAACTGAAGCAAGGCCGGATGTCCGTGGTGGAATACCGCGACAAGTTTCTAACTTTGTCAAGGTACGCCCCGGATGAGACTGATACTACTGAGAAGAGGAAGGAAAGGTTTCTGAACGGACCGCATGATGAGATGCAGACCGTGTTGATCAACATCCCCTTTGCCGACCTCGAAGCCCTTGTTGACTCCGCCATCCAAATGGAGGGCAAACTGCACCAAGCCAGCGAGAACCGCAAGCGCCGCATGATGAACCAGAGTGGGCCTAGCAATGCCCCAAGGTATCGCCCCAACTCAGGCGGAGGCTTCAGGACCAACAAGCCCAATGCACAGATGTCACGTCCGGTTTATCAGAACCGGAGTGGAGGAAACCCCAGGCCAGGAGGCCACTACAACAACAACACCAACAACAACTTCAACCGCGCTCCGCCGAGAGCCCCCAACCACAACAACAACAACAACAACACCAACACCGCACCAAGGACCGGGAGCAATGCAATCCCCGTCGCGAACAAGCAAGACAAGACCACCATCACTTGCTATGAGTGTGGTGTAGTGGGGCATTACTCCAATGAGTGTCCCAAGAGGCTCGCCAAGCTCGCAGGCAACCCCGCACCACCAGCTCAGCAACAACGCCGTGTCTCCACCGGCAAGAAGTTCGCCCTCCAACAACCCGCACAACCGCGGAGGTCGCCTCTACCACATGAATGCCGAGGAAGCCCAGGAAGCACCTGACGTGGTGCTGGGTATGTTCTCTGTTAACTCAATACCAGCAAGAGTACTGTTTGATTCTGGAGCATCGCATTCGTTCGTTACAGAAGATTTTGTGTGCACTAGTAAGATTCAACCAATCAGCTTGAAACATGTCATGGTAGTTCAGATACCTGGATCAACCACTAAAGCTAGAAAATTCTGCAAAGATGTACCCATCAGAATCCATGAAATAGACTTTTATGCAAACTTGATTGTTTTGGGAACCAAAGGATTGGAAGTAGTCCTGGGTATGGACTGGATGGCGAAACATCATGGATTGATAGACTGCGCCAAGAAGGCCATCACCATGACAAGTAGCACCGGAATAATAATAGAACACTTATCTGAAAAACTACCCAGAAAATTCACCTGCAACCAAAGTGTAGCCAAGCCAACTCTGGATCAAATCAGGGTCGTTTGTCGATACCCTGATGTGTTTCCGGATGATCTACCCGGTATGCCCCCAGATCGGGATATCGAGTTCATCATCGAGTTAATCCCTGGAACAGGACCTATAGCCCAGAGAGCCTACAGCATGAACCCCGCAGAACTAGTGGAACTGAAAAAGCAACTGGATGATATGTTGTACAAAGGTCTGATTCGACCAAGTTCGTCACCTTGGAGATCACCAGTTTTGTTTGTGGATAAGAAAGACGGTGCCACTCGTTTGGTTACGGATTATCGTAAGCTTAACGATGTCACCATCAAGAACAAATATCCCTTGCCAAAGATAGAAGATCCGTTTGACCAGCTAACCGGTGCCCAAGTTTTCTCAAAGATTGATCTCGAGGACAAAGTTACCATCAACCGAAGATCCGAGCAACGAGATATTCCAAAGACTCGCCTTCACCACCGGATATGGATCAGTATGAGTACAATGTCATGTCCTTCGGACCGACCAATGCCCCCGCTTACTTCATGAATCTCATGAATAAGATCTTTATGGACTTTTTGGATAAGTTTGTCGTTGTCTTCATCGACGACATCCTTATCTACTCCAAATCAGAAGAAGAACATGAGCAACACTTGGAAGTGGTTCTAGAAACCCTTAGGCAACATCAGCTTGTACGCCAAGTTCAGCAAATGTGAGTTTTGGCCGAAAGAAGTAGGATTCCTGGGACACATCTTGTCTGCAGGAGGAATTGCCGTAGATCCCGCTAAAATCAAAACCGTTGAGGAATGGAAAGCTCCAACCACCCAGCATCGAAGTCCGGCATTTCGGGATTAGCGGGATATTACCGCAGATTCGTTGAAGGATTTTCAAGCATCGCGCACCAATGACTCAACCGCTGAAGAAGGACAAGAAGTTTGACTGGAATGACAAATGTGAAGAAAGCTTTCAACAACTCAAGCTCAGATTAACCACAGCCCCAATTCTGATCATGCCCGATGTCACCAAGCCTTTCGATGTCTATTGTGATGCCTCCAAGATTGGTCTTGGTTGTGTGTTGATGCAAGAAGGCAAGGTGATATCATACCTATCAAGGCAACTGAAGCAACATGAACGTGAACTATCCAACTCATGACTTGGAGTTAGCAGCCGTAGTTTTAGCCCTCGAAGGTTTGGCGTCATTACCTCATGGGTAATCGATGCGAGATATATTCAGATCACAAGAGCCTGAAGTACATTTTCACCCAGAAGGAGCTGAACATGAGACAGCGCAGATGGATTGAATTAATCAAGGATTACGACATGGAAATTCACTACCACCCCGGCAAGGCCAATGTGGTAGCGGATGCCTTGAGCAGACCGCCATGTCGGCTAAACTCCATGATCGCAATAGAGCAACCAAGCCTGTACTCAAGAGTTTGAACAATTCGCACTAGAGCTAGTGAGCGAAGGATTCCTCGCAAGCATTGAGCTCCAACCCACTTTGATGAGCCGTATAAAGGAAGCCTAGAAAGGAAATGCCGCATTGACGGAATAAAGAGTCGATAGCCGCAGGAAAGGCACCAGGATTTACCGTAGACGAAGCCGGAGTTCTTTGGTACAAAGAACGTCTCTCGCGTACCATCGGACTCGACTTGAAACAAGTCATTCCGCAAGAAGCCCATGACACCCTTTATTCAATCCACCCCGGAGGAACCAAGATGTACCAAGACCTGAAGGAACAATTCTGGTGGCACGGAATGAAGCGAGAGATCGGAAGCTACATCGCCAAGTGTGATATCTGTCAGCGAGTCAAAGCGTAACATCAACGACCCGCAGGACTGTTGCAACCCTTACAAATTCCCGAGTGGAAATGGGATTCTCGTCCGGTATGGATTTTATCACAGGATTGCCCAAATCTAGCAGAGGAAATGACTCCATTTGGGTAGTCATTGATAGGTTGACCAAAGTGGCACATTTCATCCCCGTCAAGACCACATACCAAGGCCCAAAGCTAGCTGAGTTATACATATCCAGAATAGTCAGCCTGCACGGAACCCCCAAGTCAATTGTGTCAGATAGAGGATCACAATTCACCTCAAGATTCTGGCAGAAGGTGCATGAAGGACTAGGAACCCGTCTGAATTTCAGCACCGCCTATCACCCACAGACTGACGGACAAACCGAGAGAGTCAACCAGATACTGGAAGATATGTTGAGAGCCTCGTGTGCTAGAGTATGGATCCAAATGGGAAGATTGCCTACCTTACGCAGAATTCTCCTACAACAACAGCTACCAAGCCAGCTTACGACATGGCCCCCTTTGAAGCCCCGTACGGAAGGAAATGCCGTACCCTCCGAACTGGTCGAAGTCGGAGATAGCCAAGTCTTCGGCCCCGACATTCTCCGCGAAGCCGAAGAGAAGGTGCACAAGATCCGCGAATACCTCAAGACCGCCCAATCAAGACGTAAGAGCTACGCCGACAAGAGACGCCGAGAGATGACATTCGAAATCGGAGATTTTGTGTATCTCAAAGTCTCACCCCTCAAAGGAATGCAGAGATTCCAACTCAAAGGAAAGCTCGCCCCGCGATATGCTCGGACCATTCAAGATTCCGAGTCGCCGAGGAGAAGTCTCATATCAGCTTGGAACTGCCGGAAGAGATGTCCGCCGTACACAATGTGTTTCACATCTCATCGCTTAGAAAGTGCCTAGAAGTACCTGAAAAGACCGAAGTATTCAAGAACATCGACCACGCAGCCATTGATCTCAACCAGGATCTAACCTACCGCGAAGTGCCTATTCGCATCCTTGAAGAAGCATTCAGGACCACCCGCACCAGAAGTATCAAGTTCCTGAAGATACAATGGAGTAATCACACCGAAGAAGAAGCAACTTGGGAACGCGAGGAGGATATGAAGAAGGAATACCCAGATCTCTTTAGTACCTAGTTTTCTCTAGATCTCGGGACGAGATCTTTTGTAAGGGGGAAGGGTTTGTAACATCCCAACTTTAAATGAAATGAACAAGAATGAGAATTCAAGAACCCAAAAATTGAAGCCAACAAAAACTTTTTCCATCATATAGGACTATGCATATTAGATCACCTTATTAATTATTTTGAGTGTGCTATTGCCATGATGCTTGTTTATGTGTGTTACTCTCATTCTAAAACCCTAGCAATGATCTCTTGATCACCCCTAGCCAAATAAAACTGAAATATAAAAAATTTCCAAAAATCCTTTTTACTCTCACATAAGGCCTATGCCATTTTTGCAAATCTTAACCTAGACCACTTTGGCTTGCCCCATTGGTTGAAGATGGTTACTAAACACTTTTAAATACTTTTGGAAGTGAAGAAACTCAACCAAAACCAAAATCAAATTCAATTTCCAACATACATGCAATATGGTCACTTGGGTCATTTTTAACCTGATGGCCACTTTGAGCCCCTGGCTTTCCTCTTTCCACTTCTAAACTTTGTCAACTCTTTTCACCTCATCCAAGACAACATCAAGCACTACAACTTTGCCCAAAACCATCACCCCAAAATCTTCACCAATTTCAAATGGCAAGCAAGCAAAGTTGGAACTTTCTCACAGATTTAAGATCATATGCAAAATGTGATTTTGCATATCAAATCCATTTTGACCACCACCAACACCAAAATGCTCCACTTAATATATGATTTCAACCCACCAAAAAGAATTTCAAAATTCGAAAATAATTTTCTTGCGGGCATTCCGTCGAACACATTGCAGGCAGTGGTAAATATCTCGAGCCCATACCTCATTTTCTACTTGGACTTGGTCCAACCTTGACCTCTCTGCAGCCTCGGAACTTCATCACACATCCCAGCGTCGCTGTCACCACTTGCCATCGCCTCCACTTGCCCAAAGTGACAAGGGCATGACCATGCCGTGGCATGGCATGGCCATCCCATGCCCTATCTCTCCCCTCTCACCTCAGAGATGCACCACCATGTCCTGGACGCTCCCTGCACTCCCCTGAACCTGCCCGTGCCTTCCCATGGTCACCCCGACGCGTGCACACGCGGGCGTCGACGTGGCCAGCACACGCCCGTGCGTGCACACACACGCTCCGAGACGCGCATGACGCCAGCCCCTGGACGCGCCGTAGCGCGCCTCGCCTCGTCACCTCGCCCGTCCCTCGCCACCGCTGCTCGCAGGACGACTCCGCCTCAGCTCCAGGACACCGCCGCACACCACCACGAGCCTTCCCGCGCCCCTGTCGCCGTCGAGGAGGACGACGACGTCCGCCACAAGGTGCCCACGGACGCGTGACGCGCGCCACTATGCTTGACCACCGAAAACTGCTCGAGCACACCGTGACGCTCCCCGAGTCCGTCCGAGCCAAGCCATACCCTCGCCCACGCCGTTGATCGACGGGAGAGCGCCATGGCCATCGTCACCGTGACCACCCGCCGCCTGCTCGGAGCCGCTATAAAAGGAGCACTCCGCGCCCCAAATTGAGCACGCCAACTTCTTCCCCACCTCCTCACAGCTCTCCCCGACCTCTCAATTCCACCAATTACTCGCCGGAGGCCTCCAATCGCAAGCTCGCCGCCGCCGCCAGTACACGGAGCCCGCCGGAGCAGGAGGCCACCCCAGGACACGACGCTGCTTCCATCGGCTTCACCATCATCGACAACGTACCTGCGCACCACTCCGACGACCGCCGGAGCTCCGACGAGCTCGCCGACCCCCTACCGCCGTCGCAGTGAGTTCCCGTCTCGCCGTCGACGACGACGCTCCCCAACCGTCCGATCCTCGCCTAATCCTACGGCGCAGGCCCGCGCGTACCGCTTCGGTCTTTATGACCCGCCGACGCGTGGGACCTACCGTCGACGGCCCGCTGCGCTAGACGCAGATCGGGCCGGCCCAATCTCTTTTTCTCTCTGCAGCCCAAGTTCTTTTCCCGCGCGAAGCCCACCGTTTGAATTCAATTTTGGAAATTAGAAAAATATCTTAATCTGATGCAAACTTTGAAATTCAATAGGGACAAATCTACTCGGCCAAATTTTACAAACTTTATATATTTGGAAACCTTAGGATTTTATCTACACAATGCCACTGGATAGAACCCTAGATCCTTTGTAGAATTAAAATGACAAAATAAACAAGGCAGGGACTTTTCTGTCTTATAATAATTCTTAAAAACCAACCATAAATGCTTTTCAGTTAATTCCACCTCCAATAATTCACATTTCACTTATACTAATTGTTTATACAAAAATATGCCATGCTTACTTTGAATGATCATGGTTTAGTTGATTTAAATGACTTTATGGCTATTTTCTAGTAAAAGATATTGTCCAAAACTATTAAGAAATATCATGAGAGAGTTTCTCTCATTTAAATCTTGTCACCACCAAGTCCAAATGAAGTGGAGACTCTGGTTAGTTAGGTCCCATAGGATTTGTTGGTGATATTAAATCTTTGATATGCTAGAATTAAATGGTATGAGGTGCTCACCTCATTTAAATCATTTTCTCCAAATGATAAGTGTGAAGAGGTTGACTTGGGTCAACCTAGGTCACATATTATGCATAAGAGAAATTAAATCTTAATAAGATAATGAGAGGAAATTATTTCTCTAAATAATTCAAAGTAACATTTAAGATTAGTATGAGAGGAAATTATTTTTCTTAAATAATAAGAAAAACACATCCACCCACCTAGTAGTAATGTGTGATGCTAGTTTAAGTGTGTGAACCATGTTTGTGCTTAGTTTAATTAGATAAGTTTGGTGTGATGATTGTGTACCCCGTATTCGTATTTTAGACGCTAGTACCGAGGAGTACCAGGAGGAGGAGGAGGTCTACTTCCAAGGAGAAGAAGACCACTTTGACCAGTTTCCCAACCAAGGCAAGATAATACTCTTGCAAAGTGCAAAGCTCACCTCGAGCAAGGCATCACCCCCTTTTACTTTATGCTTATGATCCTATTTCCCAGTTTTACTTTACAAGCTTTATTTACTTTTGTTTTATCAAAGTACTTTTTGATTCATGTTTCACTTGGTTAGTATTGGATTAGTACAAGAGTATCAAACTTAGCCTAGAAGCAAGGCAAATACTTAGCACCCCTCATACATAGTGGCTAGTGCTAAATACTAAAAATGACTACTCTAGATGGGAACATGTGTTATGAAATGATGATGGTGAAAACCTTGGAATGATGAGTCATTTCCATTGAAAGATTTTGAAGGTGAATATGACATGATTTTTTTGACTTGATGATTTTGGATAAAAACTGATGATTGAGTTGGATGCGATACCATTCCAAATTTTGAGTACCCCCACAATACCTGATTATGGGTAAGGCTTAGCTGGAAATTTATGTATCTTAGTATGGGTTCCCTCTAAACAAGCGTCATCGGGGTTAGGCTGAAGGCTGCCTCTACAACAAAAGAAACGATGAGAAATGACGTGTAACGAGGTGAATGTCCGGCCCAAGCTCCCAGTGCGCTTCCCGGTTAACAGTTGGTTTTCACCGGGAGGCCAAGCTCATGGGGAGAGGTGCCTATACTAGGATATGTAAGTGAAAGGTTATGGTTGATGATCCGCGTACCGAGTTACGATTTTTTCGGGGTTTTATCCCGACGGATGTAATCAAATGTTGTGGCACAAGTGTGCAACCTCTGCAGAGTGTAAACCTATTCGAATAGCCGCGTCCGCGGTCATGGACAGCTTGGAAAGGCCATACTCGTTTCCGTCATCAGAATTTACATCTTTTTGAACTTGAATGGTGACTTGGGTTTTGAATCACAATTGAGTTGTGGGAATGACACTAATGTTCCCACTTGAGTTAGTTAGCACATGAAGAGTTGTTTACAAAACTGTCTATTCAAATAAAATTGGCTTTATGCAAATAACCTTAGAGCTTAGAACACTTAAATAGCAAGTTTAGTACTTACATTAGTATTAGATTGCGAGTACTTAAAAGTACTCACGGCTTTGTCCCCGGCTATTCAAATGGCCGGACTATGAAGCCGAGCAACGAAGACGAGGATGACGACCAGACAGGACGTCTACCACAACTAGGAGCTTCTAACGTCAAGCGTTGGCCTGTGGACTAGAGAGTCCGTGTATCTTACGCTTCCGCAATGAACTTGTGTTTGTTCGTTGATCAATAGATCAACTATTCGTGTAATATGGATCATGTGATTCCAAGTTGTAAGACATTATGGTTTGTAATGAATGATGACTGTGATACTTAACTATTATGCCTCGCAACAACAATATTCCTGGGATTGCGATGTATGACATAATAGGCATTCGGACTTAAAAATCCGGGTGTTGACAGCAGTAGGCTCTATTATGTATGCCATGCTATGTACAAGACCGGATATAGCACATGCTGTTAGTTTGACTAGCAGATATCAAAGTGATCCAGGAATGGAACACTGGACAGTGGTCAAGAATATCCTGAAGTACTTGAAAAGAACTAAGGATATGTTTCTTTGTTATGGAGGTGACCAAGAGCTCGTTGTAACAAGTTACACCGATGCAAGTTGGAACACTGATCCTGATGACTCTAAGTCACAGTCCGGGTACGTGTTTATATTGAATGGTGCTGCAATAGCTGGGCAAGCTCGAAGCAAGTGCACGGTGGCGAAGTCTTCAACGGAATCGAGTACATAGCGGCTTCAGAGGCTTCATCGAAGCGGTATGGATGAAGAGGTTCATTGTAGAGCTCGGTGTGGTTCCTAGTGCATTGGACCCATTAATCATTTACTGTGATAACATGGGTGCCATCGCCAATGCACAAGAGCCAAGGTCACACAAGAGGCCGAAGCATATCAAGCTGCATTATCACTCGATTCGCGAGTACATCGAAGATGGAGAAGTAAAGATTTGCAAAGTACACACTGATCTGAATGTAGCAGATCCGTTGACTAAAGCTCTCCCTAGGGCAAAACATGACCAACACCAGAATGCCATGGGTGTTAGGTATATTACAATGTAATCTAGATTATTGACTCTAGTGCAAGTGGGAGACTGAAAGAGATATGCCCTAGAGGCAATAATTAAAGTGGTTATTATTTATATCTTTATGTTTATGATAAATGTTTATATATCATGCTAGAATTGTATTAACCGAAACATTAGTACATGTGTGATATGTAGACAAACAAGAAGTCCCTAGTATGCCTCTTTAACTAGCTTGTTGATTAATGGATGATTAGTTTCATAATCATGAACATTGGATGTTATTAATAACAAGGTTATATCATTATATGAATGATGTAATGGACACACCCAATTAAGCGTAGCATAAGATCTCGTCATTAAGTTATTTGCTATAAGCTTTCGATACATAGTTACCTAGTCCTTATGACCATGAGATCATATAAATCACTTATACCGGAAAGGTACTTTGATTACACCAAACACCACCGCGTAAATGGGTGGCTATAAAGGTGGGATTAAGTATCCGGAAAGTATGAGTTGAGGCATATGGATCAACAGTGGGATTTGTCCATCCCGATGACGGATAGATATACTCGGGCCCTCTCGGTGGAATGTCGTCTAATGTCTTGCAAGCATATGAATGAGTTCATAAGAGACCACATACCACGATACGAGTAAAGAGTACTTGTCGAGAGACGAGGTTGAACAAGGTATAGAGTGATACCGAAGATCAAACCTCGGACAAGTAAAAATATCGCGAGACAAAGGGAATTGGTAATGTATGTGAATGGTTCATTCGATCACTAAAGTCATCGTTGAATATGTGGGAGCAATTATGGATCTCCAGATCCCGCTATTGGTTATTGGTCGGAGTGAGTACTCAACCATGTCCGCATAGTTCTCGAACCGTAGGGTGACACACTTAAAGTTGGATGTTGAAATGGTAGTACTTGAATTATGGAATGGAGTTCGAATATTTGTTCGAAGTCCCGGATGTGATCCCGGACATCACGAGGAGTTCCGGAATGGTCCGGAGAATAAGATTCATATATAGGATGTCATTTTATGTGAATAAAATGTCGCGGAAGGTTCTATGGAAGGTTCTAGAAGGTTCTAGAAAAGTCCGGAAGAAACCACCAAGGAAGGTGGAGTCCACAAGGGACTCCACCTCCATGGCCGGCCAACCCTAGTGGGGGAGGAGTCCCAAGTGGACTCCCCTTAGGGGGCCGGCCACCCCCACATGGGAGGTGGGAATCCCACCTTTGGGTGGGAGTCCTAGTTGGGCTAGGATTGCCCCCTCCTATGGAAGGTTTTGGTTCGGGTCTTATTCGAAGACTTGGACACCACCTCTTGGGGTTCCACCTATATAATGAGGGGCCAAGGGAAGGGGGCCGGCCACCCAAGAACCACCAAGGTGGCCGCACCCCATAGTGGCCGGCGCCCCCTCTCCCCAAACCCTAGCCGCCCGCTCCTCCACATCCCGCATAGCTTAGCGAAGCTCCGCCGGACTTCTACACCGCCACCGACACCACGCCGTCGTGCTGTCGGATTCAAGAGGAGCTACTACTTCCGCTGCCCGCCGGAACGGGGAGGTGGACGTCGTCTTCATCAACAACCGAACGTGTGACCGAGTACGGAGGTGCCGCCCGTTCGTGGCGCCGGAACCGATCGTGATCAAGATCTTCTACGCGCTTTTGCAAGCGGCAAGTGAACGTCTACCGCAGCAACAAGAGCCTCATCTTGTAGACTTTGGAATCTCTTCAAGGGTGAGACTCGATACCCCCTCGTTGCTACCGTCTTCTAGATTGCATCTTGGCTTGGATTGCGTGTTTGCGGTAGGAAAATTTTTGTTTTCTATGCTACGTTATCCTACACCGAGTTCGGTCTAGGATGCGTCGCAAATCATCCAAGTGTCCCTCCATGGAGATAGACTTGACCACCACGTCATCGATGTAGATTTCCACCAACTTGCCGATCAGATCATGGAAAATATAATTCATGGCTCTTTGGTACGTTGCACCAGCATTCTTCAACCCAAAGGTCATGACTACATATTCAAACAAGCCCACCGACCCCGGTACTCTGAATGCGTCTTGTGTATATCTTCCGGAGCCATGAAGATTTGGTTATAGCCGGCATTGCCATCCATGAAGCTCAACACCTTGTGGCCAGCAGCTGCATTGATCAACGTTTACGCTACGGTGCATCGGATATTCATCCTTTGGAGTGGCTTTGTTGAGATCTCGGAAATCTATGGCCACACGCCATCGGCCGTCCTTCTTCTCTACAGTACGATCATCGGAGATCCATTCAGCATACCTGCATGGCCTGATGAACCCGGCGGCCAACATCTTCTCGATCTCTTTCTTGACCTCTTCCAGGATTTCGGCCTTCATCTGACGTGCTCGTTGTTGGAATGGCCGAAATCCTTTGTTAAGAGGGAGCCGATGCTCAATGATGCTCCTGTCTAACCCAGGCATCTCTGTGTAATCCCATGCAAAGCAATCTGGGTATTCTTTTAACAGAGCTATCATCTGGCTCCTGAGATGTGGATCTAACTTCTTGCTGATAAAAGTTGGTCGTGGCTTATCCCCAGGACCAATGTCGACTTCTTCTAGCTCATCAGCCGATGTAAACCCATACCCTAGCTTTCCATCACCTGTGAGATCGACACTGAATACAGGGAAAACGTATGGTAAGGATAATATGGGCCGATTGCTGGAATCGGCCTTCATTTTGATTGTAACCAGGATTTTGGGGAAGTGCCGGAGCCGATCGCGTGGAACGGCTTCCTCTTTGTCCTTGTTATGAGAGCAGCTGCCCTCGTCTCTGTCCTTACCAGGGTGGTGCCCAGGTCCTACCATGTTGATGTTGAACGAGAAACCCGACCGGCACCTCCCGTGGTAAGTGCACTCCACCATGTTAACGGCGGGGAAGGGGTGTGTGTCGACTTTCATGGCGTACCGGCTGAAAATTAGACGCCCTTGTTCTATCGCCATTTGGATCTGCCGACGCCACACCCTGCAGTCGTTGGTGGCATGGGTGAACGTGTTATGCCACTTGCAGTATGGCTTTCCGTTCAGCTCCTGCGCTGTGGGGATTTTGTGGCCTTCGGGTACCTTTAGCTGCTTCTCCTTAAGTAAGAGGTCGAAAATTTGCTCAGCTTTGGTCATGTCGAAGTCAAACCCTCTTGGAGGACCTTGTGGCTTAACCCATTTGCAGGACACGGGGCTTGCCCCCGAGTCCATTCAGCCACCGCTACCTCTTGATCTCCCGCGAGCCTTCATCTTCATCCGCCTCAACCAGGACCACCGTACGCTTGAATTTATCCCGGTACACCTTCGGGTGGCGCCGTTCATATAATGACAGCCTCTCGCACCATATGCGCCGGTGAAGGGTAGTCTCGTTTGGGAGGCCACATCCTTGATCGGTGATGCGAGACCCACCACCGCCAACTCGATTGCTTCTTTTTCAGTCACACGAGCCGAATAGCATCGGTTCCTAACGGTCCTGAAGCGCTGGATGTATTCTGACACTGTTTCTCCGTGCTTCTGTCGTACTTGTGCTAGATCGGCAATGCCAGCCTCGGAAGCCTCTGAGTGATACTGCATGTGGAACTGTTCTTCCAACTGCTTCCAAGTCCGGATTGAGTCCGGTGGCAGCGATGTGTACCACCCGAAAGCCGATCCTGTGAGGGACCGTGCGAAGAACCTCACACGTAGTTCATCCGATGCCGAGATCGTGCCCAGCTGTGCCAAATATCGGCTAACATGCTCGATTGAGCTGGAGCCATCTCGACCCACTAAACTTGGAGAATTCAGGGAGCCGATATTTGGGTGGTAGTGGGATCAAATCGTACTCGTTGGGGTACGGCTTGGAATAGCCGATTGCCCTCCTTTTCGGCACCATGCCGAACTGGTCTCTCAAGATTGTACTCGATCCGATCCGCGGTGCCGGGCTGCAGGAGTCGAACTCTGAAGATTCGCCGGAGTGGCATACTTAGCCAGCCACGCTTGCTTCTCAAGCTCTGAGCCAACTACAGGAGTTGAGCTCGGAGGTTCGTCGGAGTGGCATACTTAGCTAGCCACGTCTGCTTCTCAAGATCTGTTCCCGAAGTTCCTCCTGCTCGTTCCCGAAGTCCCCGCCGTTGCGATCCGGTTCGTGAGTGCCCGATGCATTGCGGTCCGGCACGTATGTGCACGTGTACCGGTGAGGGATCTCCTTAGGCGCCTCATACAAGAACTCGGTAATCACTAGGGTCACCACCGATCTTGTAGACGACGAATGCCGGTGAACTCGGCACTTCCGGTGCTGCCAACGCGAACGGCGGTGGTGGTCGGGACCGGAGTGGTATCTCACCTTGGTGAGTCCCTAGAGCAGGTCCCGACGGAGAGTGCTGATGCCTCATGATTTCCTGGATCACCCGAAGGGCGACACGCTCCAAAGTGTTCACCAGGCTCTCGGAATGGCGGTGCAGCGAATGAGCCACCATGAACTTAATCTCCTGACGCAGAGACCTGGTGCGTTCTTCTGAAGGGGCGGACAGGTCCATTCCATCGAGCGCGCCTTCAGGTGAGAACCCCTTCCACCTAATGCCGTGTGAGCGGGTTCTCTGGAAAGAGCCGATGAGGTCGGCTTCGAGGATAGCTTTGACCTCGTCATACTTCTTCTTGAGCTCCTCAGTCAGATCTTCGTACGTGACTGGAGTACCTTCCGCCATCTCAGATGTAGATGGCGATGCGGTTGATGTCGAAGACTGTCCCACCGGGCGTGCCGGAATGTGTTGCGGTCGAAACCCACCGGCGAGCAACGACGGGCAACACAAGAGAGCCGGGAGGCTCCCGGGACTCGCGGCTGGCCCCTGGTCCCTCGAGCGACGGCCCGCAAAGCCTCGGCACGCACGTCCGATGCTGGTGCAAGGGCGTGCCACCTGACCTATACCTGGTCGGGAAGGTGATGGATTTGCTTCGCTTAGTTTCCTGCATGGCATACACGTAAACATTAAATACGAGCCTCGATCGGCTCTCGAGGTTGTCTCGTGAATCGGCTCAAGGAGCCGATCCACCCATGGTTCGTATGAGGTCTACGATCGCATGGTGGTCCTGCTTGATCAATATAAAGCTGAAACGACCTACGACGATTTAGGGTTTTCACCACATAATCGGAACATCCTACGCGTGATTGAGCCTGGCAGCCACGCACGGTGATAATAAACCGACCCTAGACAAGGCCTAAAAACCAACATGAAGTTGATCCCGGAACATCTTATCTAGGGCTAGCAAACTACACCCTACGTGCTACTGGATCCTTCAACCCGTTTGCAAGGCCTAACTATGCAGATATTAAACTAATCCTTGAAGAACAAGGAGCAATCATAACAGATCGGATCTAGTAAACAATAATCAAGCGAGGTGCCGCCCTTACACCTAAGATAGGTGTAAGGGCGGCTAGACGTCTAAGGGTTGCATGGATGAAAGCATGTGACACGATGAAACAATGCTAACCCTAACACGTCTATGATAACTACGTTGCTCGCCATCGACAAGGCTTCAGAACGAGCAACGCATGAACAACGAATAAACGTGTAATGCCTAGATCGCAAGATGCGATCTAGGCAGCATGATGCTTACCCGGAAGAAACCCTCGAAACAAGGGGTTGGCGATGCGCCTAGATTGGTTTGTGATGAACGTGATTGTTGTTTTTTCTCAATAACTCTAGATACATATTTATAGTCCGTAGACTTTCTAACGTGGGAATAATCCCAACCGTGCACGAGCCAAATTCTATCTAACCGACACGTATCCTACTATATTTACAGATACACGGGCAAACTAGCCCAAACTTTGTATACAAGGCCGATTCATGTATTTCTTCCATGTATATCCTTCAAGCCCATCTTAATCGCGGCCCACCTCTGATCCGGTCAAATTCTGGTGATAACACACGCTTCACCAAATAATGAGGGGTTTTTCGTTTTCATCTACTAAGCAGTCTTCACATAGTTGCGAAGCATGTCGTCTTGGTAAACACGTCCGTCTTCCTTTTAGTCAGTCTTCCACCGTTGCGTCTTTTCCTTTTGAGTTAATTCATAGTGATGTATGGACCTCTCCAATCCCGAGTAATTCTAGTCTTCTTTATTACCTAGTTATTCTTGATGATTTTTCTCATTCTGTGTGGATGTTTCCCCTCCGTAAAAAGTCCGATGTCGCTACCACTCTCCCAGCCTTCTACGTCTATGTTTCCACCCAGTTCGGTCGCCCCATGCACGCCCTACAAACTGACAACGGAAAAGAGTTTGACAATGTCGCCGTCCGCACCCTACTCTCCTCTCATGGCACTATTTTCCGTCTAACCTGTCCATACACGTCCCAAAAAAACGGCCGCGCCGAGCGTATCCTCCGCACCCTCAACGACTGCGTCCGCACACTCCTCTTCCACAGCCATGTTCCCCCCACCTTTTGGCCTGACGCCTTAGCCACCGCCACCGTCCTTGTCAACCTTCGTCCGTGTCGTCCCCGCTGGAACTATGCACCTCATCACCTCCTTTACGGTTCCCCTCCATCCTACGACGGTCTTCGGATTTTCGGTTGTCGCTGTTATCCTAGTATCGCCGCCACCACTCCTCATAAACTCGCCCCTCGTTCCGTTCCGTGTGTTTTCCTCGGTTACCCGGCTAACACCAAAGGCTACCGCTGCTATGATCCGGTTTCTCACCGCGTCATCACCTCCCGGCACGTGTACTTTGATGAGCATTGCTTTCCTTTTGCACAGAGACAGGTGGTCGCCACTCCTCCTTCGACTACTGATGGTCCCCGGCGTCGACCCCCTGCAGGTCCGCCGGCTGCAGTGCCCTCGAGCTCGGACTCGGGCACTGCCTCGTCGTTCTCCGCCGCGCCCTTCAGCTCTGGCTCGGGCGCTGCCTCACCACCCTCTGGGTCACCCTCGAGCCATGTCTCGGGTGACCCCACGCCGACACCCGCGTCAACACCTCTGCCGATGCCCGCCTCGATGCCGCCTGCGTCGCCCTCGAGCCTCAGCTCGGGCGCCGCGCCGTCTTCGCCGGGCGACGCCCCTTCGCCGGGTTCATCCGCCTCGACGCCGCTTGCGTCGCCCTCGAGCCTCAGCTCGGGCGCCGCGCCGTCTTCACCGGGCGACGCCTCGCCTCCGGCTCCGCCTTCGCCTCCTCCGCCGCCGGCCACGGGGCCCCTCACGCGCGCCCGTGCAGGGATTTGCGTCCCGAGCACGCGGTACCCCTCAGACGAGTACGTCTGCACCGCGTCGACTTCCGCGCCTTCACCATCCACGCCATCGCCCATGCCCGCCTCTGCCCGGGCTGCTCTCCGCGACCCGCAGTGGCTTGCGGCCATGTAGGACGAGTTCGACGCCCTGCAGCGGAACCAGACATGGACGCTTGTTCCCCGACCCCCTCACGCCAACATCATCACCGGGAAGTGGGTCTTCAAGCACAAGTTCCATCCGGACGGTACTCTCGACTGTCACAAGGCGTGGTGGGTGGTTCGTGGCTTTCGCCAGCGTGCCGGCGTCGACTTCACCGACACCTTCACCCCGGTTGTCAAGCCCGGGACGATCCGCACCGTCCTTCAGCTCGCGGTCTCCCGTGCATGGCCCGTGCACCAGATGGACGTCTCCAACGCCTTCCTTCACGGCCATCTCGAGGAGCAGGTCTTCTGCCAGCAGCCCACGGGTTTCATCGACGCCGCCCACCCCGACCATGTGTGCCTCGCTCTCGCGCTCGTTATACGGGCTCAAGCAGGCCCCACGCGCCTGGTACCAGCGCATCGCAGCGTTTCTTCACCAACTCGGCTTCCGCTCCACCCGCTCCGATGCCTCGCTGTTTGTGTACAACAATGGCACCACCACCGCGTACCTGCTGCTCTACGTCGACGACATCATCTTGACTTCTAGCTCGACGGACCTCCTGCGACAAATCACTGAGCGTCTTCGCGCTGAGTTTGCCCTCAAGGACATGGGGCCCCTGCACTACTTCCTCGGCATCGAGGTCGTACGTCGCACCGACGGCTTCTTCCTTCATCAGGGGAAGTACGCCCACGAGCTCCGGGACCGCGCCGGTATGCTTAATTGCAAACCTGCGGCCACGCCTGTTGACACGAAGTCCAAGCTCTCCGCCACGGATGGTTCGTTGGCCACAGACGCGTCATTGTATCGCTCCATCGTCGGTGCCCTGCAGTACCTCACCTTGACCCGTCCCGAGGTGCAGTACGCTGTCCAGCAGGTGTGCCTTCACATGCATGCTCCGCGAGATCCTCATTGGGCTGCGGTCAAGCGGATCCTCCGCTACATTCGTGGCGCCATGGACTTCGGCCTCTGCCTCCACACCTCCACCGCCACGGACATCGTCGCCTACTCGGACGCCGATTGGGCAGGATGCCCCGACACGCGTCGCTCCACGTCTGGCTACTGCGTCTACTTCGGACCTTCGCTCATCTCCTGGTCGTCTAAGCGACAACCCACGGTCTCTCGCTCCAGCGCCGAAGCGGAGTACCGGGCTGTTGCTAACGCGATTGCCGAGGTCTCTTGGCTGCGGCAACTCCTCGTTGAGCTCTCATGTCCTGTTGCCAAAGCCACCGTGGTCTATTGCGACAACGTCTCCGCCGTCTACCTCTCCGCCAACCTGGTCCACCATCGCCGCACCAAGCATATTGAGCTGGACATCCACTTTGTTCGGGAACAGGTGGCCCTTGGACACATTCGAGTACTTCATGTGCCCACCTCCCAACAATTTGCGGATATCATGACCAAGGGTCTTCCTACGGCATCATTTGAGGGGTTCCGGTCCAGTCTATGCGTTCGACCAGACGACGCTTCGACTGCGGGGGGGGGGGGTGTTGAGATACATATCCTTGCATATCCGGATGAGTATCTTCTATAGTTATGTATAGCGATACATATCTTTGTATTTATTATTAGGCCCATCTCCTTCCTTGTATAGTCGAGGACGTGGCCTATATATGTAACGCCATATGCACCCAATCAATACATTGTGAGTTGCATCCCTTTCTTCACCGTACTCTCACCTCTCATCACAAAGAAATCACAGTTTATCAGTTGTTGTTGAGTAACATATTGTACTAGGTATAGGTCCCCGTGTTTTGTCAGGGTTGTACCTGTAATTGTACATGTGTCCTCCTATATATACATGAGCAGCCGACCCTATTGGTGCTGTGCAATCTCCAATACTCTTCTACATGGTATCAGAGACCCTCTGGTCCTGACCTAGCCGCCGTCCCTCTCCCTACCCCGGGCGTCGCCGGCCACCCCCCCTAGCCGCCGCCCCCTCCCCCCCGGGTGCCGCCGGCTTCCTCTCCCCAGCCGCCGACTCCTGTCCACCCCAGGCGCCGCCGGCCCTCCCTCCCCCTCCCTAGCCGCCAACTCCCCTCCCTACCCCGGGCGCCGCCGGCCTCTCTCCCTAGCCGCCTCCTCCCACCATCCTCATCGCTTCCGCCATGGCCGGTTTCTCCTGCTCCGGCCCCTCCAACCCCTTCGCCGGCCCCTCCGTCGCCGTCATCCGCGACAACCCGTTCGCCGACCCCTCCGTCGCCGTCATCCGCGAGATCTCCCGCGGTGCCCAGGCACCCGCGCGTCACGCCCCCGCCCCCGCGCCTCGCCCCACGGGTTTCCACTCACCCGGTCACCAGGCCGGTCAGACCGGGCCGTGGACCGGCCCATCCGGTCACCAGGCCGGTCCGATCGGGCCATGGACCGGCCCAGCCGGTGCCCAGGCCGGTCCAACCTGCTCCTGGACCAGGCAGGCCGCTGCCCCTGGCAGTGGGGCCGCCCCCGCGCCTCGTCCACCTCAGCACACTGCCCCTCTGCCATGGATCGTTGGTCACAATCCGTGGACCGGGGTCGTTCATGCGTACTCCATGCCCGTGCCGCGCGCCTCCTACCCGGGCTTCATGGGACCGCGTCCGGGCACCCACCAGGCTTTCTACGCGGCACCCCTGCCCGCCCCGGCCTACGCTGCCCCCGCCCCCGAGCTCGGCCTCGTGGGACCCCGCCCTCCAGAGCGTCCCCTTCGCTGGGGCGTATGGTGGGGTTGGCGACTGGTTCATGGACACCGGCGCCTCCGCGCATATGGCTGCGCACCCCGGTAACCTCTCTTTTTCTACACCCGCCGCCACTTCCTCTCGCATCATCGTTGGCAACGGTCATACTCTCCCCATTACTCACACCGGTTCCGTCTCTTTTCCTTCCACCTCCACTCCTCTCTCTCTAAATAACGTTCTTGTTTCTCCTGACTCTATTAAAAATCTTGTTTCCGTTAAATCTTTCTGTCGTGATAATCCTGTGACTGTGGAATTTGACGCCTTTGGTTTCTCTGTCAAGGATGGTCATACTCGGATGCTCCTCCACCGATGTGACAGCCCCGGCGATCTGTACCCTGTTGGTTCGGCCTCCACCACCGCCAGCAGCCCACTCGCCCTCTCCGCCGGTGTCGATCTCTAGCACGCTCACCTCGGCCATCCTAGCTCCGCCGCTCTGCGTCAAATAATGCAAGGCTTCTCCTTTACTTGCAATAAAACGGATGCCCACTCTTTTGAAGCATGTCGTCTAGGCAAACATGTTCGCCTCCCGTTTAGTTCCTCCTCCACAGTCGCGTCTTTTCCGTTTCAACTTATCCATAGTGATGTTTGGACCTCGCCTGTTCCGAGTAATTCTGGTTATACTTATTACCTAGTGATTCTTGATAATTACTTGCATTTTGTATGCACTTTTCCCCTTCGTCGTAAATCCGATGTTGTCGCCACCCTTACCGCCTTCTTCGCCTTCGTTTCCACTCAATTCGGTCGCCATCCACGCCTTACAAACCGACAACGGCAAAGAGTTCGACAACATCACCATTCGCTCACTTCTCGCCGCCCATGGCACCGTCTTCCACCTCACGTGTCCATACACTTCTCCACAGAACGGTCGTGCTAAACGGATGCTTCGTACCCTCAACGACTACGTCCGCACCCTTCTGTTCCACGCATACATGCCACCACGGTTCTGGCCGGATGCTCTTGCCACGGCGACTCTCCTCGTCAACATCCACCCGTGTCGTGTGTGTTGGTCTTACACGCCGCATCACCTACTCTACGGTGCGTCGCCCGCCTATGATGACCTCCGCATCTTCGGCTGCCGGTGTTATCCTAACACTGCTGCCACCGCCGCGCACAAGCTTGCGCCGCACTCTCTCCCTTGTGTGTTTCTCGGCTACCCCGCCAACACCAAGGGCTACCGCTGCTACGACCCGGTCTCACATCGTGTCCTCACCTCCCGGCACGTGTACTTTGACGAGTTGGTTTTTCCGTTTTAGCATGGACTCTTGGCGACGCCTCCGACGACGCCCCCGGCGCCCGCTGGCCCCCTTGTGGCCGCGCGTCGACGACTGACCACGGCAGCCCCCTCTGTGCCGGCCCCGCCTGGTCCCTCGGCGTCCCATCGCCCGCGGAGCCCCCGGCGCACCCGTCGCCCCCGGCGCCCCCGTCGCCCGCGATGCCCGAGGCGCCTCCGGCGCACCCGTCGCCCGCGGCGTCTCCTTCGGCTGCCTCTTCATCGGCTGCCTCGCCGCCCGTAGCTGCGCCACCTGAGCCCATGCTCACCCGCGCTCGTGCGGGCGTGCGGCGGCCGTCTACACGCTACCCCGCCGACCGGTACGTCTGCATGGCGTCCCTGTCCGCCGCGTCTGCCTTCTGGGCCAGCGGCAACAGTGTCCTGTCACATGATGGCGGAGTACCTCCCAGCCGCCCACCCGGTCACCAGGCCGGTCCAACCGGCCCCACGACCGGCCTGGCCGGCCCAGAACCCGGTCGCACCGGCCATCCAACCGGCCGGCCCGGTCCCAACCGACCCCCAGACCGGTGCCAACCGGAGTGGCGTCCAGGGGCCTCCGCCACCTCGCCCGGTCGGCCGCCCGGTCAAACCGGCCCACCGGCCGGCTCACCCGGCCACCAGGCCGGTCCAACCGGCTCCAAGACCGGACCGGCCCCTGCTGCTGGGTCCACCTCCGCCCCATCACTAGTGCCCACCTCGGCTCACACCTCCTTGCGCGACCCGCATTGGTGCGCTGCCATGCAGGAGGAGTACAATGCGCTGCAGCGTACGGACCTGGGAGCTGGTTCCCCGGCCCCCTCGCGCCAACGTCATCACCGGCAAATGGGTCTTCAATCACAAGCTTGGTTCCGATGGTACTCTCGAGCGCTACAAGGCGCGCTGGGTCGTGCGCGGCTTTCGGTAACGCGCCGGTGTCGACTTCACGGATACATTCGCCCCGGTTGTCAAACCGGGCACGATCCGCACGGGGTTGCACCTTGCCGCCTCTCGCGCGTGACCGGTGCATCAGATGGACGTCTCCAACGCCTTCCTTCATGGCCATCCGTCGGAGCAGGTGTACTGCCAGCAGCCCATCGGCTTCGTCGACGCCGAGCGCCCTGATGACGTGTGTTTGCTCTCTCGGTCCTTGTATGGACTGAAGCAGGCGTCCCGCGCCTGGTACCAGCGCATCGCCGGCTTCCTGCATCAGCTTGGTTTCCGCTCCACGCGTTCCGATGCGTCGCTGTTCGTCTACCGGATCGGCAACGACATGGCCTACCCGCTGCTCTACGTCGATGACATCATCTTGGCGGCCTCCACCGCTGGTCTTCTTCGACAACTCACCGACAGTCTTCGCGCTGAGTTCGCATTGAAGGATCTCGGCATCGAGGTTGTCTGGCGTGCGGACGGGTTCTTCCTTCATCAGCGGAAGTATGCCCACGAGCTCCTCGAGCGTGCAGGGATGCTTAACTGCAACCCTGCCCCGACTCCTGTCGACACGAAGGCCAAGCTCTCAGCAAGCGATGGGTCGCTGGCCTCCGATGCGCCGTTCTACCGCTCCATCGTCGGTGCCCTCCAGTACTTGATGTTGACACGTCCGGAGCGCCAGTACGTTGTGCAGCAGGTGTGCTTGCATATGCATGCCCCACGGGATGCTCATTGGGCCTTGGTGAAGCGGATTCTCCGCTATGTTTGTGGCACCATGGGCTATGGCTTGTCGCTGCATGCTTCGCCCTCGACTTCGACCGACCTCATTGCCTACTCGGACGCGGACTGGGCAGGCTGCCCGGACACGCGACGCTCCACCAGCGGATACTGCGTCTACCTCGGCTCGTCGCTCGTCTCTTGGTCCTCCAAGAGGCATCCCACCGTGCTCGCTCCAGTGCTGAGGCCGAGTACCGCGCCGTGGCTAACGCTGTGGCTGAGTGCACATGGCTTCGTCAGCTTCTGTCCGAGCTCTCTTGTCCCGTTGACAAGGCTACGGTGGTCTTCCTCGCGACAACGTGTCAGCCTGTCTACCTCTCCGCCAACCCCGTTCATCATCGGCGCACCAAGCACATCGAGTTGGACATCCACTTTGTTCGTGAGCAAGTTGCCCTCGGTCGCGTTCGAGTTCTTCACGTACCGACGTCTCAGCAGTTTGCCGATATCATGACGAAGGGATTGCCATCCACGACTTTTCCTGAGTTTCGCTCCAGTCTATGTGTTGGTGCCGACCCTTCGACTGCGGGGGTTGTTGAGTAACATATTGTACTAGGTATAGGTCCCCGTGTTTTGTCAGGGTTGTACCTGTAATTGTACATGTGTCCTCCTATATATACATGAGCAGCCGGCCCTATTGGTTCTGTGCAATCTCCAATACTCTTCTACAGTTGCAGAGTTACGAAGCTAGCAGTTCACGAATTCAACACTAACTACTACGAATGGTAGTTCATAACAACATTCTCTAGCTAGAATGGCAGTTCATCAAAAGAGGGTTGTTCTTCTTCACTTCTTCACTTCTTCACTTCTTCACTTGATTTCTTCACTTCACTTCTTCACTTCTTCACTTGATTTCTTCACTTCACTTCATCACTTATTAATTCTTCTCCTTCTCAAATGGTGGTGTGACTTCTCGCTTCCCACATTGTGTTTGCCCACTCGAGCATCTTCTTCTTGAGGCTTCATTGTCACCTACCTCCATGCCATGGCTGGTCTCAACTTCATCAAAAGTGACAACCTCTTCGAAGAAGTCATCCTCGCCCCAACCTAGGACCCCGTTGTGAATAATGCAGCAAGCTAGGACCAGCTTCACTTGAGTGTCAAAAGTATGGAACGGTTTCTAGTCAAGGACCTTGAACCTATTCTCCAATACAGCAAAGACCCTCTCAATGGTGACTCGGGAAGCTTGTGGAGCGCTTGGCGGAGCTGGCGTCGAGGGACCAACAGCGGGAGATTTCTTCTGCATATACTTGGTGATATGCTCCTGAACGTTGGTCCGCACAGTGGAGGGGTTCGGGTTCCTGCGAGCAAGCAAAGGAAAAGTATACATAACACAACTCACCAAGATAAACAACGCACGTTACTCGAAAACTTACGCTGCGCCCGGAATGTTGGGACGTGAGGGCCTTCCTGATGTTGAAAGCATCTTAAGGCGCTCGCGCTCCGCCTTTCTGGAGTCGAGCGGAGGCGGTTTGGTCACCTTGGGTTTCTTGGCGGAAGCCTCGCCGCTGCCTCCGGCGTCGGAGCCGGAGACTTTGGCGCGGGAACGCTTTGAAGGTCGAGGGGCCGCCTTTCGGGGCATTCGCTCCTCTTCCTCCTCAGGGTCCTCCGGATCCTCTTCCACCGATTCACCACTAACGGGAACTCGGAGTATGGTTCGCAGGTTCTCCTCCGCCAAAGTATCGAGCTGCGAGAAGGGTGAGCAAAACAAGTTAAACTCTTAGAAAATATGAGAAGTTAGAGAAATGCGAAGGAAAAAGCGCTTACCGGAGGACATTTGTCATGTGTGCTGATATCCTTAATCAGTTCCGGGACCGATTGGCCTCGGGCTATCTTCACCAACGTCTTGAATCTCCTCTTGAGGGAGTCAGCCGGAAGATCGTGGCGAGTGACCCGGAGGAGATCGTCCTCCCCAGTGTAAGCGCACATAAGGCGTGCGTTGTAGCGCAAAGGCTGGATCCTCCGGGTAAACCAGACCGAGGGTGAGATGGGCTCCGGTTAGTCCATCGTGAACTAACCAGGAAATCCTCCGCGCGGCCTTCTCCAGTATGGGCGTTTGGGCAAGCGTGGGGATGAAGCTCCAGCTCGCCAATTCTTCCGGAGGCTTGTTGCTGAAGGGTGGGAGTCCATCGTGGACGCCCGGAACTGGCGCGTTCTTCACATAGAACCATCCGGCGTTCCAGTACCGGACGGATTCGTGGGAGTCGTGAGGAGGATACATCCGACCGGAGAGGAGCATGAATGTCATACTTCCGCAATTGAGCATGGCCTTGTCCTTCGTCTCCTTCTTCACTCGGAAAAAGAATTGCCATAGTTTGACATCGGGTCGGATCCCAAGATGCCCCTCGCAAAGAGTTGCGAAGTTCGAGAGCAGGAGGTAGGAGTTGGGGCAGATGTTGTGGGGCTGGAGCCCATATGTGTCGAGGACGGAGAGGAAGAACTCCGAACAAGGGAGCGACAAGCCGCGCTCAACCCACGCCTTCGTCATGACACGTTCATCCGTGTCGGGCTTGGGGACGTCGGAATCGCGTGTGAAGCTCCAATGCTCGGAGATCATGCCTTCGTTTTGGAGCTCTCTGAGTTCCGCGTCTGTGGTCTCGCAGGGCCACCATTGACCCCACACCCCTTCACGGCTCTGGGCCTTGGAGGCCTTCTTGTTTTCCGCTTCTTGTACCTTGGCTGCCATTCTAGCTTGGCCTTGTAGTTCCTCTTCGAGCTCCTGAGCTGTTGGGATCCGGCCTAGTAAAGTACTGGAAGAGGCGGAGAACGGTTGAGTAAGCCTAACGTCAGAAACATATGGTGGAAGATACGCAATGGGATCCGGGCAAATTGGTTCCACGGCACTGGGATCCGGGCTACTCGGAGAACTACCAGTGCAGTGGGGAGAACCGTGAGGCATGCTTCCGGCTGCACCCATGCGAGCTAAGTTGAGTAACCGGAAAATCTACACTACAACTACTTCTTCTCCTACGAGACCGGTGCACGTACCGTCAATGGCGCGACGGTCCGGCGAGGTAGAGGTCGACGAACTAGCGGTTTCGAGCCTCCGATGACCATGAATCGGCGGCGGAGTTGATTTCCTGATCAACCGCGGCAATCTTGGCTCGAGGGGAGGCTTGGGACGGCGGCGCATGGAGCTCCCGTGAGGAAGGTTCGCCGGAGTTTAGATCCGTTGGGCGGCGCGGCGAGAGGAGGAAGATGAAGTGGTGAGGTGCGGTGAAAGAATGAGGAATTACCGAGCCGCGGGGTATTTATAGACCACGCGCGGAGATTCGGGATTCGGATCCAACGGTGGAAACGGAACGGTCGCACCATCGGATGGATGACACATGTCTTAGGTCAAGTGCGGTAAAACGACGTGGAGGTAACTTAACCATGCGCTCCCGAAATTTCCGGCTAAAGATTCGCATCTACGAAAATTTAGCGCGGGAAATAAGGAAGTTCTGCGCGGGAAAAGCGGAATCTCCGTTGCGTTATCCATTCCGAAGACAAGGATTTCCGAGCAGATGAACCCGGAAACAAGTAAAAGTTTTGAAGCTCTTCGAGATTCTCTTCGGATCTGGACTAATGAAGTCGGAGGAATGATGAATCTCGAAGAACTTCGGGGGCTACTGTTGTGGGTATACTTTATGGGTATATCAACGGCGTGGCCTAGATGCGGCAAGCCCGGGTGGCCCATAGGTGGTGATGAGGCATGTGGCCCATCGGGCGGCCCAGTTGCTGTAGATCTTGAAGGATGAAGTCCAGCCCAGGAACAGGAAGCCGGATCTCAACCGACTTACGAAGGAAGCCGGATCCGTGACGACCCATGAAGTATCCGGATCCAGCGCGTACTTAGAGGAAGGCGGATCCTTGACGTACACGGCAAGACATTGTGCCGTATTTAGGCAACTTGTATTTCGGCTAGGACTCTCCATGTAAACCCTAGATCCGTGCGCCTTTATAAGCCGGATCCCGGGAGCCCTAGAGGCACAACCACAACTCATTGTAACAACGCGAAAGCGCCCAGATAATTCCAGACAAGCAGCAGTAGGCCCTGTCATCGTGCAGGTGTTCTGAAGCTGGGTAAATCGCGTACCACCGTCCCGTGTGCGCTCCGCCCTATGGACCCTACTTCTTCTCCCCCTCGTGAGGATCCCTCTTCCGAGGCACCGTCGATTAGGCAACGACAGCAACGATGAAGCCAACGTTCTCGCAAACATCGGGTCGCAATGTCTCGCAATACCACCTGGCGTGTTTTGGGAAGAAATAGCTAAAAGATCAACAAAGGCGAAGAAACAGCAGAAGAAGGAGAAGGATGAGAAAGCCTCGGGGGCTGCAGCATCATCGGAAGGTGAGGAAGAACCACGCGTGATAATGATGATACAAATTCCGTGGATGCAGGCGTACATAGCATACATCTTGAGGAAAGAACTACCCGACGATCCATTTGAAGCAAGGCGAGTTATTAGGCGTTCTAAAGCCTTTACTGTAGTCAAAGGAGAGCTATACAAACGAAGTATTTCGAGAGTACTACAGAGATGCGTCACACCTGAAGAAGGAAGACTTATCATGAAGGATGTACACGAAGGGGTGTGCGGACATCACGCAAGCAGTCGAGCTATAGCAGCCAAGGTTTTCAGAGCAGGATTCTATTGGCTAACAACAATCGAGGATGCAAAGGACATAGTGCGTACTTGTGATGCGTGCCAAAGGTTTGCCGCAAGACCTCACTCCCCGGCAGCAGAGTTGATGCCAATACCGCTGTCATGGCCCTTTGCTCAATGGGGTCTTGATATGGTGGGAAAATTGCATAAGGATTGGCCAGGAGGATACGAGTATATGCTCGTAGCTGTCGACAAGTTCACAAAGTGGATAGAAGCGAAGCCGATAAATTCACCAGATGCAGCATCTGCAATAAAGTTTGTTAAGAGCATCGTTTTTCGGTTTGGAGTTCCTCATAGCATCGTCACAGACAATGGCAGCAATTTCACATCCAAGGAGTTCAAAGCATATTGCGCTGAGGTAGGCATCAAATTACAATTTTCCTCAGTTGCGCATCCGCAAACCAATGGCCAGGTCGAGAAAGCAAACGACATCATCTGCAACGGCATCAAGAAGCGCTTGTTAACACCATTGGAAAAAGCTCGACATACATGGCCAGAGGAGTTACCTAGCGTGTTATGGAGTATTCGAACAACACCAAATACAGCGACGCAGGAAACCCCATTCTTTCTAGTCCATAGGGCTGAGGCAGTGTTGCCGATAGAGATAGAACATAATTCCTCGAGAGTGGCGGAATTCAACGAAGAAACCTCGAGAAAGGCACTGGAAGATGACGTCGATGCACTCGATGAAGCTCGAGATGAGGCATTGTCAAGGGTCACCAAGTACTAGCAAGATATGAAAAACTACCACAGTCGACGTTTGCGACCAAGATCCTTCCAGGTAGGCGACTTAGTTCTTCGGCTCATGCAAAGTAGCCATGAGAAACTCGAGTCGCCATGGATTGGCCCGTACATCGTCACAGAAGTAATTGAAGGAGGAGCATACAGGATAAAGGACAAGAAGACAGGAGTCGCCGAGCCAAATCCTTGAAACGTGGCGCAACTTAGGCGTTTTTACGCTTGAAGTCGAAATATAGTCCTCTTTGTAAACATACAATGTACTGAAACGCCCGCGAGTTTTCAGACGCACTCTTTTCCTTTCAGGGCACCGAGTGGGGCTGGAAGGTTTTTAATGAGGCGGACTCGCGGTGCTGCAATATAGTAAAGATATTGGTGATATACATCTTTTTCATCGATAGGCTCGGGGGCTCATAACCCGCGATAACAATATAAACTTCCGCAAAATATAGTTATTTGCCCTCGCGCAAAAATAGCTCGCAAGCCAATAAAGATATAAACACAGGCAAAACAAAAAGCTCGAGGGCTTGATGAAAGAAAAAGCGTATAAAGCTGTTTTACAATATAGATTGTGCTTACAATATACATATTATTCTCACTATCAAAGAAAATTCGACAAGGGAAAAGAAACTTCCAGTTATCACCTAATATTTCATCTATGTTTACTCTCTCATTGCCTGCAGCGCCAGTCCTATGTTCAGCATAGCTACCTCTCACGAAGAATTCAGCATCTAGCCGAAGTAATTCATCCATCATCTCTTCAGCTACAGGGGTCACAGCATCGTTGATCTTGTCGATGTTTCTTCTCCTCCTAGTTAGTTTGGCTTGACATTTGGCGACAATTTTGGTCATGTCTAACTTTGGATAACATACCTGCAACATAATCATGGCAAATCTTGCTCCAGCAGTCAGTTGGGCTCGTACAAATTCATGGATTCGAGGAGCGTCCCAGAATTTGTCCATTAGAGCAGGAAGAGTTTCTGGCGGAGAATTGCGAGAAAACATGGTATTATAAACCAGGGCTAATGTCCTTGTGCAGAAGTCAAGAAAATCATGGACTTGACTTGCGCGGTCTTGAAATCTGACGATTTGTCAGGTACGTTCAGGCGTGGCCCAAAAGTTAGAACCATGTTCCAATGCAAGTTTGAGAATCACATTGGACCTAGCTTCAACGCGTTGATCTTCGGCAGAAGTGTCCAAAAAAAGAACCTATCCAGCGGAAGCATCAGCGAGAGATAGAACACAAGAAGAATAAAGTCGAAAAAGGTCAAATCCAGCAAGTATACCCGCCATATCCAAGCTGGAGTCATTCATCAGTTGAAGCATATAATCTTCCCGTGAAGTAGCTTTCGCAGCCTCAGTAACCGCGGCTTCCTTCAACGCCAAGGCCTCCTGAGCTTGCTGAAGAGCAAGATTTTCCTTTTCGGAAGATCTTCGAGACTGTTCCATTATCACGAGAGCCTGTTTCTTCATCGACTGAAGTTGCTGTCGGAGTTCGTTCAAATCTTCTCTATGACCAGCGCTCGAAGAACCTTCAACAAACTCATCAACGGAAGTTTTTCTCGAGTAGGACGTGGCCGGTAACGCATCCGAAGAACGAGGCACCACGGTATAGTTGTCAAAAACCAACTGGAAAGAAAATCTCGACATCAATCATTTGGTAAAATAGTTTTCCATTAAGTCATTTGGGTATTTACATGTTCATTACAAGAATTGGTCTCTAGTAAACCAATGGCAAGCTGCCGTGAGACAATACTAAGGTGGCAGCATCAAAAGAAGCACAAAATGAAAAAACAAAAGACAGAATGGTCTACTTGACCTCCGGCTTCGCAGAACTGGGGGAAGGACCTGGCTTGTATCCGAGGAAGGAGATGATCCTCTTCGAGTGTGGTTTGGCAGACCTAATCAAGGATTGACACTTCTCTGTCTTCATCTTCTTCTCTTCACCAACCTTCGCCCAGTCGACGTTTTGCTGGCTTTCGGCGACCAAAGCTATGGTGCCTTCAACGCCAATCTTCAGATTCTCTTGCCTGAGGTTTAGCCCAAGGTCTTCTTCGGGAAGGAAGTGCTTGGTAAGAGCAGCGAAGGTGTTGGGTTGTTCCTTCTTCGGGAAGAAGTATGGGAAAAGACGCGAAAATGCCGACTTAGCGTCAGAGATGTCGTGGCGCACTTCATCCCCATGAATCTCAAGGAGAGAAAGAGCGTCGAGAAGATGGTCATCTTCGGGTTTTTCAAGTTCAAAGTCCTGGCTCATCTTCCCTGCTGAAACATATTTCGGATTACCAAAAAAAAACACGAAAAAGATAGTGTTGGGAACAATTCGATCAAAGTGATAGCAAACTTACTGACAAAACGCCGATTTTGTGACTCCAAGCGGGCGATGATATCTTCCTCACGAGCAGTTTGTTGGGTAGTGTTGTCGCTTAAGGCAGTTTCAGCGTCATGGAGTCTTTTTCGCAGGCTCTCGACAGAGGCAGCGTCTAGTTCAGCCTTTTCGCTCTGCTCCAGTTTGAGGGCAAGGTCATCGGCACGCTTATTAGCTTTGGCGAGAGCTTCTGGCAAGAGAAAGAATGACAATGTTATGACAAAATAGCAAAGGGAAAATTTACTCGACAGAAGGAGAAAAGGGAAATACCTTTCAAATTATCTACAATATCGCGGTACCCAATGAATTGAGTACCAAGGCGGATGAATTGACCCATCAGAGGCTGATCAAAAAAGAAAGTTCCAAGAAAAGGTCAAGAGGAGAAAAACCAGTTAAGAGGAGAATAATAATAATATAGTTGTAAGGGTGCTTACGTCATCTAAAGGAGCAGTTGTCGAACTCCCGGTCAAGAGAGCCGGCTCTTTGCCAAGCTCAACCCTCGCCCTCTTCGGCGAGGGGGCTCGGGGGCTGGTGGCAGGAGTCGACATTTCCAGATGTTGTTGAGGAGGAGAGGTTTTCTCCGTTGCACGGCGAGTTTCTGACAGAACTAACGTCTGTAACGTACTCGTGGGAGCAGTCACATTAACAATAGGTTCTTCTTCGTCGCCACTGTGCACCAAAAATAGTATAAGAACATTCCAAAAAAGCAAAATATACTGAATGAAAAATTCGAACAGAGACTTACGAGCTAACGAGGGCATCATTGTAAGGGTTGAAAGCTTCCTCTTCTTCGGGGGAAGTTTCTTCGGCAGGGGATTCACCGGCTTTGGAGGTGCCGGAGTCTGCGACCTCATCCCTTTTCCTTTTGTTCTTCGGGGAAGCTGCGGAAGGGAGAGAAGGCACGGACTCGGAAGCCTCAGAATCAGCTTCTCTTTCAGAGGAAGCCGCGGATTTGTGAGAACCCGCAACTTCACTCTCAGGGCGAGAAGTACCCTATGCATCGTCGGCACCGATGTCTCGATCGTCAACCTCCCCACCCTCAGGTAAGGGAGGTAGCGAGGAAGTGACTTGGTGGTTCTGCGAAAGGAAAAAACAATAGCAAGAGAAATTTGAGGACAGAAGTCAACAACAAAATAACAAAATAGCAGTCGACGTTTCATCCCAAGTCGAGAAAGCAAGATAAGTGAGGTAGGAAATACAAAAACTCGAGAGGCATGTTTGCTTACTTGGGGCAGAGCGTGGGCACCACTATATGGCTCCACACGACAGGAGGTTGGCACTGGATCCTTCTTGCTCAACGATGAAACACGCCGAACAAGCTTCTCCAAGTCCTTCACAGAGAGATCTTTGGAGAGGCGGTCGACATCCTTCTCGCCAGCATACATCCACATAGGATTTTTTCGAGCCTGTAGAGGCTGCACCCTAATCGTAAGGAAATAGGCGGTGATTTGGATACCCGACAACTCCTTGCCTCGGGTATTTTGCAGCTCATGGATACGCTTCATCAACGCTTCTGTCACCGTTTTTTCTTCTTCGGTAGCTTCTGTGTCCCAGGAGCGGCGGCGAAGAATTTTGGCGCTTCCGTCAAAGGGAGCGATGTTGTATTCCTGCGAGTCGGAGCACTCCTCGTGGACATAGAGACATCTTTTGCGCCACCCTTCAACGGAGTCGGGGAATTTGACGTCGAAATACTCGACGTCAGGGCGGACACAGATAACAACACCACCTATGTTATAGGCGATGTTGTGGGAGCCGTTGCGGCGAAGGCAGAAAATGCGTTTCCACAGGGCCCAATTTGGTTGGGTCCCGAGAAAGCACTCGCAAAGGGTGATACAAATCGAGACGTGGAGAATGGAATTGGGAGTCAGCTGGTGCAGCTGTAGCCCGTACACAAAGAGCAATCCACGAAGGAATTCGTGGATAGGGGCGGAGAGACCGCGGATGAGGTGGTCGATGAAACTAACCCGATATTGGATGGGGGGCGTTGGGAAGCTTTTCTCGCTGGGGAAGATCAGCGCTTCCTTCTTCTTCATCAGGCCGAGCTTTTTCATCAGATTGGCATCCTGATTGGAGATCTTGGATCTCTCCCACTCGGAAGCTCCTAGATCTTGCGCCGCCATGCTTGCTTCAGGAGTGCTATGCCTTGTGAGCCTTGACCGCGGTGGCATCAACAATGGCGTTGGAGAAAGTAGGGGTGTGGTTGAGCGCGGGAGCTTTTGGTTGCAGTGGAGGATTTGCAGAGGGGATTTGAGTGCGGCGCAGCGAAGGGATTGTCGGAGGAATAAGAAGACCCTTTATAGCAAACCTACGAATCGACGTGCCGTTGGATGCAGAAGGAATGGATTTGATGACTTACACGTGTCTCCATGGGTAATAAAGTCTTTTTACTGCGGCGGAACTGCACAGGCGCTACAGTGCGCGTGCCAGAAAAAGCGGAGGACGTGTGTCCCCCACTTGCGTAACGTGTCACAGACCGCAGGTTTTTGGACCCACAAGTCAGGTACAGGACAGGACTCGCGTTTTCCCGATACAACGGTCGTGGCTATCGTCAGCACTGATGTCACTTTAAAGAAAGAAATTTCGACTGCGGTGTTTTGCGGATTGATGATAACTTCGGGATCCTTTGATCAAATACAAGTTTCTGATCAAATGCTCGGGGGCTACTTTTTAAAGAAGGAAATCTCGAGTATGGCAAGAAAGAAAAGGCGAGAGCCTATGATCAAATACAAACATTTGTTCATATGCTCGGGGGCTACTCCCATCGAGAGCGCTGGTCGCGCACCCGGTAAAGATGGAATAATTCGAAAAGATAATAATGTAGCGACAAAAAATGTTAAAATGGTGAGCCTACAACCAAGTACAAGCACTTAGCTGTAGCCTCGGGGCTACTCCCATCGGGAACGCTGTTCGCGTGCCCGATGAAATTATAAAAGGTATGGTGAGCATATTTCGAGTTATACAAATATCTCTTCATATACTCCCATCGGGAGGACAAGAAAATATATACAAGTCATCCGGTGACTCGAATAAATGTGTTATTCCAACAGCCGAAAAAACACTCGACAATATATTCTTAGAGTGCCTCAGTCGCAAATTAATCTCTGAATGCCGCAATACTTTACGAAGGTAAGTCCCCGGGATCCATCCTGTGCGGCGTGGCACCGCATCTGACGACGCTTCGCTACTTTTTCCGTATCAGCAGATGCGAAGAAAAATCCTAACGGACGCGTTAGGTACCTGCATCGCCCTTCCTAGGAGTAATACATACTTGTGATTATACCCCTTGCAAGCATCCGCAAATACAAGAAAGTAATTAAGATAAATCTAACCACAACCTTAAATTCTGAGATCCTGCTATCCCTCCTGCATCGATATACCAACGGGGGTTCGGAGTTGCTCGTCACTCCGGCAACCCCACAATTAGCAAACGAATACAAGATGCATTCCCCTAGGCCCATAAAGGTGAAGTATCATGTAGTCGACGTTCACATGACACCACTAGAAGAATAACACCACAACTTAAATATCAAACCATTAAATATTACTCAACATAGTTCACTACTAACATTTAGACTTCACCCATGTCCTCAAGAACTAAACGAACTACTCACGAGACATGATACGTCTGCAACGTATCTATAATTTCTGATGTTCCATGCTTGTTTTATGACAATACCTACATGTTTTGTTCACGCTTTATATCGTTTTGATGTGTTTTCCGGAACTAACCTATTGAAGAGATGCCGAAGGGCCAGTTGTTGTTTTCTGCTGTTTTTGGTTTCAGAAATCCTACAAAGGAAATATTCTCGGAATCGGACGAAATCAACGCCCGTAACCTTATTTTTCCGAAGCTTCCAGAGAGCCCGAGAGGGACCGGAGGGGAGCCCCAGGGGCCCCACACGTGGTGGCGGCGCGGCCCGTGGGGGCGCCCCTAGTGTGTGGGACCCCGTGGCCCTCCGACTCCGCCTCTTTGCCTATTTAAGCCGTCCCGACCTAAATC
>NC_061514.1:24977086-25028130 GCF_022539505.1 Lolium rigidum | reverse complement strand
TTTCACGTCGGATGCCATCGCTGAAGGCATCAATTGCTCTGTCGACAGATACATCTTCGGCAGCGTTTAGGATTTTGGTGAATCTCCTGATGCATGCACGCATTGATTCCTTCTGCTTTTGCTGGCAATGTCGTAACTCTTCGATCCCGACGGGTCTTTTGTACGTTGCTTGGAAATTGGCAACGAAGGCATCTACTAGGTCGTCCCATGATTTGATGGAACCCTTCGGCGTACCCCTTAACCGGGCTCGCGCTGAATCCTTTAGGTAGAGCTGTAAGCACCGCATTGCTCGCTATCCGGTTCCCCTTATGCAGAATCACAGTCTGCAGATAAGCGTCTATCCAGGACCTTGGCTCCTGCTGCCCATCGTATTTGGCAGCGTCAGTAGGGGTGGGGTTGAACTTCCTGGGTGGCATTGCCTCGCGGATTTTGTAGCTTAAACAGTCGGCTCCCCTGAGCTCGCCGTCGTTCTCCTGACTCTCATCCGAAGAATCACTGTCATACTCCTCCCTGGCGGCGCGTCGTCGCCTTGCTTTGTCGATCCTGCTCTGAGTGATTTCGTCCCGAGCATCTCTCGCATGGTGCTTTGAGCCACTGGCCTGCAATGTGGCCTTTTCCTTCCGCGGAACTAGATTATCTCCCAATATCGCGAGACTTTCTAGGGCACCTCAGTGGGCTTGAGCCATGGAACCTTCAGGGCGCTGATTGATGAGGTATGTAGCGAGATTGGCGGTTGCTCCTGCGACAGTTTTTGGCCGTGGCATGCCCGCGGTGTCCGTGGTCATAAAAGACTTGGTTAGGTTCGATGTTATTTCTCTAGCATCGTCTTCCGATAGTCTAGATAGTCTTGATCGATGCTTGCCTGCCCCTTGAGTGCTTCGAGAGGCGCTTCCTTGCGAGCCTCTTCGTCGTTCACTGGATCGGTCTGCCGCAGATAGGCGTCTCTCGAGGGTGGTTTGTTCCTTGAATAATCGTTCCCGGTTTTTCTCCAAAATAGAGCGGTAAGCATTGAGGGTGCCAACCGTGGTTTCCGTCGGGAGCGATGCGTTGTTAAGCACGGCTGCTTTGGCTGCTGCCCACTCCTCCTCTGCGATGGTGTGGTCGCTGTTGTTGTTGCTGGTGCCGTTCTCAAAACCGGCTCACCTCGCCGGAACGGGGGTGCGATCTCCGTCTCCCCTGTTAGCAACGTAAACTTGATGGTGCGCCGCTCCTCGGGTGACACCTCGGACGATGCTGTCGACGCTGTCCTCTCCCGATGAATACTGGGCATTGCAGATGAACGGTGTGTCGCTTGATCCCATCCCGTGCCTGGTGTCGCAGTTCAAGCAGTAGTACGAGGTTAATTCCGAAGATGCGGGATTGTCGGATCCAACCGACATGGATGACGCCGAATGGGGAGTCGAGGGCGCGGGCGAACTCGTCGAGCCTGTCAGACCAGCCGAAAGGTCGAGTGATGACGACACGCTTGGACTCGTTGATGTGGAGATGGGTGACTCCAGCAGCCGAAGGATTCCTTCTGAGTTGACGTTGTAGTGGACGCTCCCGAATGTCATCTCCATGTTGCCTTGCAGATCGGAGAAAGTCGAGCGAGACGAATCACTGTGCGGGGTGAATTCATAGGAGCCGAAGCGAATCGGGCTTCCCAATTTTTGTGATGATGGTGTTGATGGAGTCGCTGATGACATGACGGGCTCTGCCGATGTCCGATCTTGTGCCGACAGGGTTCCCACAGACGGCGCCAATTGTCGAGGGTACTCCTCGGCAATGCCTTCCGATTGGGGCTTAGGGTTGACGGAATCCTGCAAGCTGACACGAGACATCGGTTCACAGACAAGCGGGGAGAGCGATTTACCCAGGTTCGGGGCCCTCGATGAGGTAAAACCCTTACGTCCTGCCTGTCTGTTCTTGATTATGATGGTTACAATGGGGTGCCGAATAGTTTGGATGAGATCTCGTCGAGAGGCTAAGTGCTATGATGACCTAGCTCTAGACTTTTTGATGGCCTAGATTGCTAAGATTGATTGTGTCCCTCGGCAGCCCCTCTCCTGGCCTTTATATAGGAGGCCGGGTCTCAAGAGGTCTAACCGAGTACGACTAGGTTTACAGTAGTTTTATATCTAATCTTTCCTTGTTCGGCTGCTTCCTTGTTTTGCCCGTCAAGGATTCCTCTGGTGCGCCGCCCAGGTGGCCCATCTTGCCTCTAGGTGTCTTCATGGGCCTCCAATTAGTCAATACATGATAGGGCAATGTCGGTTACCCGAAGGGTAATGCCCACGTCACGATGTCTTGCCCTGACCAATTTAGGTACTCGATCGTTGGTGGAGGCATCTTCTCTGCCATGAACACTTGTCGCGAGATTACTTTCTGAGCTCTATTGGACGGCCTACCCTTCTGAATCATCGAGACCGCGCCGTTGGAGTTAGGATCAACATATGGAGGTGGGTGTGGCGCTGCCGCTATTCTGAGCTGGTGTTGATTTTCGTCCGTAATTGCGGGAGGAGGTGGCAAGTGGATCTCGCTCCTGGGCCCTTGAGGATTTCTATTTGTCGCTTGAGCGTTGGCTTGCCCTGCGAACCGTAGCATTGCTTGAAAATTTCGACAGTCTTTCTGCAGATGTCCTGACTGTCTTTTTCCATTATTGTCGAGATAAAAATGCATCTCACACGGCCCGTTCATCATGTCCTCAGGGGACACGAAAGGTCTCTGAAACCTTGGCCCACTATTCTGCCTGTTATTTCGAGAATCATCTCTGTTGTCGCCTCGCTGCTCACTACTCCTTTGATAGTCATCTCTATTTCCTCCTCCAGCGCTGACACGAAAACCAGCCGAGATTTGACTAGGAGCGTCGTAACTCGAGTACTGCCGAGAAAATCATCGCCTATTTTGGAAATTTCGACTGCGGTCCTCTTCAGGCGACCTGTGCCGTTTATTGTGAACAGCATCCTCTCCATCTGCCCACCTGTTTGCTATCTCCATCAATGCTGATACTGTCTTTGGGTTAGTTCTTCCCAAGTCCTCGACAAAGTCTCCTCGTCGAATTCCTGCTACGAACGCATCTACCGCTCTCTCGTCAGATATATTCTCTGCCGAGTTTTTAATGATGTTCCACCTTTGTATGTACTTTCTCATTGACTCATCGTGCTTTTGTCGACACGATCTCAACTCTTCTAATGATGCGGGTTTTTTACAGGTAGATCGGAAGTTCTTGACGAACACGTCCTCAAAACTATCCCAGCTGTCGATGGAACCTGGAGGAAGCTTCTTTATCCAAGATCTTGCGGCTCCACTCAAATGTACTTGGATGCTCTGCATGGCTGTTGCTCTAGTTCCTGCTATCAGCTTCACCGTTTCGAGATAATCGACTAGCCAGTCCTCTGGACCTTGCAGGCCGTCGAATTTTTTGAAATCGTTGGGTAATTTAAACCCTGAAGGAACTCGAGTTTTCCGGACCCTTCTTGTAAAGTACGGCAGCCCACACATATCCTCATCATCTATCTCTGGGGAGTGTTGATGTTCCCTTCTATTTTGTCGTGCTCTGTCCACCCGTGCTTGTGCTGCTGTGTCTCGTGCTCCACTTGTTCTCTCGGGACCTGGTGCTGCTGCAACGGGTCGTGGACTATTTTGCCTTGCTGATCCTTCAGGAGGCGGAGTTACGAATGCTGTCCCCATAACTCCGACTCCTGCCATGGTCATATTGTACAATGCTTCTCTTGGATCTCCGGGAGGTGGCCTATTTGCGAGGATAAAGGCTTGCGTCGCCATATACCCAGCTTCCGGTGTTTTGGGAATAATATTCCCCCTTGTGTCGATTGACATAAAAGACATGTCGAGGTTTTGAACTAAGTTTTCTCTCTCCGCTTCAGGTATATTTTGCAGACGGGATCTCGCTCTCCTTCGAGCTTCCCTATGACTATCTCCCGAAGTTCCTGAATGTCGACTTAGCTCTGCCCTTCGCCTGCTTGATGCGGAGGCTGCTTCCTGCCTCCTGTCCAACTCGATTTTCTGTTTCTCGAGCTCCCTCCTGATACGAGCGAGCCTATATTGATACGCTTGTGACTCCTCAGGTGTTGCCGCAATGGTCATTGGTTCTGTACCATCGATAGCTCTTGCGACTCGATCCCATACGGCCTGCGGAAATTGCACCATCTCTCGTGTTCCTGTTCCGATATATTTTGTTCCCAAACCTCGCGCGAGATCTGCGGGATCGATATACGGATTTCCCGCATCGTCGAAAGCCTCTGACGTCGTCGGTTTTGTCCGGCTTCGTTCTCCAATTGCGCAGATCTGATGATATTTTGGGTTCTGAACTTTGTCGGGTTTGGTGACACCATCGTAGAGATTGGTGAAGACCTTTCCAACGGTGATGGATTTGTCGATGAAGTTGAAGCTGTCGGTGTCACTCGAGTCATCGCTTATATAGGAGTCCGCAGATGACTCGAAGGACATGTCGCTGAAGATCTTGACGAGTTTTTCACTCGCCCTGGTGCTGATGAAGCGTGGCGATGAAATCTCCTCGTCGCCTGACTCGATTGATGATGCTGAACTCGAAAAATCGGGATCGACCGCCGATAATCCCGACGAGATCGGAATTTCGAGACGATACGCTCCTTCTTTCTCGACGCGGAAGTGGAACTTTCCGTACGTCATCTCCATGGGCTCCTCCAGATACGCATATGCATCCAAACGGGAGGGCGGGTGAGGTACAAAATCAACTAGACCAGTTTCGATCTCGTTTACCTCTGTCCATTGCGTTGCTTGCAGTTGACGAAGTCGACGATCTTGAACGTGCCATCGAGATCAGATCCTTGACACCTCTAATTCCCACAGACGGCTCCAATTGATCATGGTCGTGGGTTCGATCCCCACAGACGGCGCCAATTGACAAGGGATTAACTTATCAATGCCTACGTATTGTAGACTAGGGTTTTAGTCGGAAGTAGAGGGCAAGTAGATCTCGAAGGTTTCAGCCGAAAAGTGCTCGACGATATGAAAGTAGGGTTTTTGTGAGACAATGAATCGATGCTTTCTTTGTCCCTCGACTCCCCCTTATATAGGAGGTGGAGCCGAGGGATTCGCAATACACAAGTTACAGAGTCCGGGAGGGTTTCCAACCCATCCCGCAAGATTACAAGTATTATTTCCTAATACAACTCTAGCTTTCCTTAATAGTAATTTGGGCTTCCGATTCTCCTTATCCTTCGAGTCATGGGCATTCAGTAAACCCCGGGTACCATCTTCGACAGGCCCATTGGGGATGCCTATGTCAGCGGGCGACAACAACACCTTATTCTGTTCTAGTTTTCTAGATATGCGCCCCAAGTACATAGATGTTAATTCTGATACATCATTTATGCCATTAGAGTATGATGTTGTTGCAGAGGTTGAGTGTAATTGGTATCTTCGCGATATTAATATATGCTCTTTATCAGAAAAAAATATTATGCATGTAGCATAATTCTAATACATATATACATATATGTATGGATACCTCCACCTGGTTTCCTCCGCATCGTGAACCGAAACAAAGACAATTCTCGATCATGTATTGTGCTCCTGCTAACTGCGCTCATAGCAGCAGCTAGATTGTGGCCTGGTTAGCTCTCTCCTAGTCTTGTGCCACGCCCAGCAGGTATATTAGCTTAGATGATAGGTGATTAGTTAAAGACTCCATGAGTGCCTCCGTAGGTATCAGTCGCTGCACAATTCCAAATCCTGCCAAAGACACTCACCATGCCCCTCTCTTATGGCTTCCTCTGACGCCACTATGCATGCCTTTGTCCCCACAGCTTCTTCAGCCACGACTGCTTCTCTGACCGTCAGGACCATGGCAGCGAGCTCTCTCCCTTCCGCCGGCCTCGCCGCCGGTCTTCAACCAGTTCAGCATCACCAATCACGTCTCCACAATGCAGACAAGCACATCAATGATGTATGGACCCGACGGCGGCGATTGGTTTGTTGGCACCGGTGCTCCCACATGACTTTGAACACTGGTGCTCCACTGGTGGAAAAACAGGCTTCCGGGAAGCCCCATAAGTCGCGAAGGTAAAGGAACCACGACTAATGGGGCCTTTAGTCGCGGTTCGTGTGGCGAACCGCGACCAAAGGCCCGGGCCCGTGGCGCACGGTGGCCGGCTGGTGCACGTGGGGGCTTTAGTCGCGGTTGGCCAGCCCAACCGCGACTAAAGGTGTCCGAAGGCCTTTAGTCGCGGTTGGCCAGGCCAACCGGGACTAAAGCCCCTCCCCTATATATACCCATCCAGCAGCCAACACTTAGCCATTTGGAGCCATTCTCTTCACAAACTTCACAAGTGAGTGTTAGGTTTGCTTTTGGTTCCTCTTATGCACATAAGGTGTTTGATGAAATGCCCCAAGAGCATGAAACAAACATGATATGAAGTGTTGGAGTCACACTTGAGCTTTCTCATTTATTTTTTCCTCCTCGATCGCGGTTAGCAACTTGAACCTTTGATATGTGTCATTGATAAAATATGCATGTGTGTGTAGTTCATTAATTGTTTAATTTATATTGTTTGTAGCTAGTTAGTTTAACAAATGCATGATGGTTAATTATATATTTTATATTATAATAATGCAGATGAATCGGCAATGGATGTACGGTAACCGACTCTCCGGCGAGTTCAAGACGGGTTTGAAAGATTTCCTCGTAGTGGCTAATGCGAACAAAGTGGGGGTTTTGGTATCTCGTCCATGTGTTAAGTGTAAGAATCGGAAGGGTTACTCTTCCTCAAGAGATGTTCACATGCACCTGCTTCGGCACGGTTTCATGCCAAGCTATAATTGTTGGACCAAGCATGGAGAAAGAGGGGTTATAATGGAAGAAGATGAAGAAGGGGATGATTTCAATGATGAAAGCTATCTTTCTCATTTCGGTGATACTTTCATGGAGGATGCCTGAAGGTGAAGGGGAAGGTAAAGAAGAGGCACGTGATGATCCCGTTGATGATCTTGGTCGGACCATTGCCGATGCACGGAGACGCTGCGAAACCGAAAAAGAGAGGGAGAATTTGGATCGCATGTTAGAGGATCACAGAAGGCGCCGTACCCCGGATGCGATGATGGTCCGAAAAAGCTGGGTTGCACACTGGATTTGCTGAGATGGAAGGCACAGGCAGGTGTAGCTGACTCGGCATTTGAAAACTTGCTCGAAAATGTTGAAGAATATGTTTCCAAAGAATAACGAGTTGCCCGCCACTACGTACGAAGCAAAGAAGGTTGTCCGCCCTCTAGGTTTAGAGGTTCGAAGATACATGCATGCATCAACGATCGCATCCTCTACCGCGGTGAATACGAGAATTTGAATGAATACCCGGTATGCACCGCATTGCGTTATAAGATCGAGAGGCGATGACCCTGGTGACGATGTTGAGGGCCGTAAACCCAGGAAGAGGGTTCCCGCCAAGGTGATGTGGTATGCTCCTATAATACCACGGTTGAAACGTCTGTTCGGGAACAAAGAGCATGCCAAGTTGTTGCGATGGCACAAAGAGGACCGTAAGTCGGACGGGGAGTTGAGACACCCCGCAGATGGAACGCAATGGAGAAAGATCGACAGAGAGTTCAAAGATTTTGCAGACTGACGCAAGGAACATAAGATTTGGTCTAAGTACGGATGGCATGAATCCTTTTGGCGAGCGAGCTCCAGCCATAGCACACTGGCCCGTGACTCTATGCATCTACAACCTTCCTCCTTGGTTGTGCATGAAGCGGAAGTTCATTATGATGCCGTGCTCATCCAAGGTCCGAAGCAACCCGGCAACGACATCGATGTGTACCTAAGGCCATTAGTTGATGAGCTTTTACAGACTGTGGGGCAGACCTGGTGTCCGTGTGTGGGATGAGCACAAAGAAGAGGAATTTTACCTACGAGCGTTGCTTTTCGTAACCATCAACGATTGGCCTGCTCTTAGTAACCTTTCGGGACTCGTCAAATAAGGGATACAATGCATGCACGCACTCGCTTACATGAGACCGAAAGTGTACATTTGCCAAATTGTAAGAAGAACGTGTACCTTGGGCATCGTCGATTTCTTCCGAAAGGTCATCCAAGTAAGAAAGAAAGGCAAGCATTACAACGGCAAGGCAGATCACCGGCCGAAGCCTCGCGGAACACACTCGGTGCCGAGGTATTTGATATGGTCAAGGGTTTGAAAGTCATCTTTGGAAAGGGTCCCGGCGGACAATCAGTTCCGAAGGGAGCCGACGGGCACGTAGCCATGTGGAAGAAGAAATCTATATTCTGGGAGCTAGAATATTGGAAAGTCCTAGAAGTCCGCTCCGCAATCGACGTGATGCACGTTACGAAGAATATTTGCGTGAACATCCTAAGCTTCTTGGGCGTGTATGGGAAGTCAAATGATACAAAGGAAGCACGGCAGGACCAAGCAAAGTTTGAAAGACCCCGATGACCTGCATCCGGAACGGTTTCAAGGTCGTGCTAGCTACGCTCCGACCAAAGAAGAGAAGGTCATCTTTTTTGAATGCCCGAGCAGTATGAAGGTCCCGTCGAGATTCTCGTCCAATATAAAGGGAATAATAAACATGGCGGAGAAAAAGTTCCAAAACCCGAAGTCTCACGACCGCCACGTGATTATGACGCAATTGCTTCCGATTGCTTTGAGGGGGCTCCTGCCGGAAAATGTTCGAGTAGCCATTGTGAAGCTATGTGCATTCCTCAATGCAATCTCTCGGAAGGTAATCAATCCGAAGTTCTACCACGGTTACGTAACGATGTGATCCAATGTCTTGTCAGTTTCGAGTTGGTGTTCTCGCCATCCTTCTTCAATATTATGACGCACCTCCTGGTTCACCTAGTCGATGAGATTTCCATTCTCGGTCCTGTATTTCTACACAATATGTTCCCCTTCGAGAGGTTCATGGGAGTATTAAAGAAATATGTTCGTAACCGTGCTAGGCCGGAAGGAAGCATCGCCAAGGGCTATGGAAATGAGGAGGTAATTGAGTTTTGTGTTGACTTTGTTCCCGACCTTAAGCCGATTGGTCTTCCTCAATCGCGGCACGAGGGGAGACTAAGTGGAAAAGGCACGATCGGAAGGAAATCAATGATATGTATGGACGGCCATTCTCTCGACTCGAAGCACACCACACGCTTCGACCAATTCCAGCTTGGTGGCTCCGTACTTTGAGAAACACAAGAATATTTTACGCTCGGACAACCCCGGGAAGCCCGAATCCTGGATTAGGAAGGCCCACATGGAGACTTTCGGCAGTTGGTTGAGAAAACATTTAATGAGTGACAATAAGGTTGTAGATCAGTCTGTACATGTTGGCCAAGACACCATCTTCGACTATAACGACTTTCCAAGGGTACGAGATAAATGGGAATACATTTTACACGATCGCCCAAGATAAAAAGAGCACCAACCAAAACAGTGGTGTCCGCTTTGATGCAAGCAACCGAGAATGGGCAAAAGGTCACATATTATGGTTACATAGAGGAGATATGGGAACTTGACTATGGACCCTCCTTTAGGGTCCCTTTGTTCCGGTGCAAATGGTTCAAGCTAACAGGAGGTGGGGTAAAGGTGGACCAGCAATACGGAATGACAATGGTGGATTTCAACAATCTTGGTTACCTTGACGAACCATTCGTCCTAGCGAAAGATGTCGCTCAGGTTTTCTATGTGAAGGACATGAGTAGCAAACCGAGGAAACGGAAAGATAAGAAAACGATCAGTACATCATGCGATGATCCAAAGCGCCACATTGTTCTTTCGGGGAAAAGAAACATCGTGGGAGTGGAGGACAAGACGGACATGTCGAAGATTATAATATGTTTGCTGAAATTCCGCCCTTCAAAGTGAACACCGACCCAAGCATTAAGTTAAATGATGAGGATGCTCCATGGATACGGCACAATCGTAAGCAAGCAGGGACACAAGGGAAGAAATGATGTGTAATAATTTATTATTGTACCAAACTTTGTTGAATGAATCATGTGAATTATATTACCCGTGATGTGTTTGGTGTCCATTTTTGAATGATTCAATTGACTCGAGATAGCACTGATGATACATGAAATTTGGAGTGACTAAGTCATACTCCCGCATACATGAAATTTGGAGTGACTAAGTCATACTCCTGCATATAGGAAATTTGGAGTGACTAAGTCATACTCCCGCATACATGAAATTTGGAGTGATTTAGTCATACTCCTGCCGAGGCGTATAATATGCATACTCGTAGTCTTCATAGCCGCCGCCGTTGTACTGGTAGTCGTCGCCTTCTAAGTTGCCGGCGTCGTCGCCGCTGCTGTCGTCGCTGCCGTCGGGCGGCGCTCGTGGCTCGAACCGAGGGTAGCGCAGGCGGGGATATCGCCGGCCGTGATGTAGTCCATGACGCTCGCGGAGTCCGGCCGTACCACCATAGCCGACGGCCGGCCTCGTGGAAGTTTCCGGGAGGCGGACCGTCCTCCTCATACCGGCGAGCGTCCTCTCACGCCGATTGATGAAGAAGGCGTCCCAAGTATGCTGGTTATCGGGATGCCAGCGGGGATTCATCCGCTGCTCCGGCGTGAGGTCGAGGTAGTAGTGATTCGTGATGGCCGCCCGGCGCGCAGTACCCTGAGGGACGGGAGGGACCGGCACGCCGCCGGCGCTTAGGCTCCAGCCGGCAGGGACGCGGTAGCCCGGAGGGCAAGGGTAGTTCGAGGCGCAAAGCTCCTCCACCTGCTGGTAGGTTAGAGTGGGTGCGGTGGAAGCCATGAGAGAGTGATGAGAGATTGTAGAGATGTGATGCTGGCCAAGCCGGGCTACCTATATGTAGTGACAAATGGCGGGAAAAATGGGAGCGGGAAGACAGGAGGCGGGAAGAAAGAGGCGGGGAGAAAGTGGCGGGAAGAAATTGGCGGGAAATTTTTTTTTGGTATATTATTTTTTCTGATTTTTTTGGTATATTATTTGTATTTTCAACATTTTGAATTGAATTAGTTCTATTTTTCTGAATTTTTTGATATATTATTTGTATTTTTAAAATTTTGAATTGAATTAGTTTTATTTTTATGAATTTTTTGGTATATTATTTGTATTTTTAACATTTTGAAATGAATTAGTTTTATTTTTCTGAATTTTTTGATATATTATTTGTATTATTAACATTTTGAATTGAATTAGTTTTATTTTTCTGATTTTTTTGGTATATTATTTGTATTTTCAACATTTTGAATTGAAAAGAAAATTGAAAAGAAATTTGAAAAAGACCTTTAGTCGCGGTTGGGGACCGCTCAAATCCCGCGAAAATACCTTTAGTCGCGGTTGGGGTCCCCAACCGCGACTAAAGGGTTACCTTTAGTCGCGGTTGGGGACCCCAACCGCGACTAAAGCCGCCACCCTATAAATATCGCGCCGCCCCGCGGGCGCATCAGATCTCTCTCTTCCTCCTCGCGCTCGTCGCTCGATCCGCCGTCACTGCCGCGCTCGTCGCTCACTCGCCGGCCGTCTCCGTCGCCTCGCCTCGCCGTCGCCGCACTCGCCGTCGCCGCCGCCGTCTCGTACGTCGCCGCCCCGCCCACACCTGTCGCGCGCGCGCGCCCGTGTCCGTGTCTCCGCCGCCGCTCGTAACGTCGCCGCCGCCGCGCTCGCAGTACTGAGAGAGATCGAGGAGAGGGAGAGAGAGCGCGGCGCCGTGGCCGCGCGCGCCGCTGCTCGCCGCCGCCGAGATGCTCGCCTGAGAGAGAGAGAGAGGAGAGAGGCCGGCCGGCGCGGCGCCGCCCCCGCGCGCGCGCGGTGAGAGACAGAGAGAGGGAGAGGAGAGCTAGCGCCCCGGCATTTTTTTTTCTTTTTTTTTTAGTTTTTGTTCTTGTGAATTTTAAAACAAAAAATAACTAAAATTTGAGTTAAAAGTTTGTGTAAAATTAAAAAACTAAAATTTGACTTAAAAAGAACTACAATAATTTGACTTAAACGAATTAACGTGTTGTTAATTAAAATTGTAAACTAACTAAAATTTGACTAATTAAGTTTTCTTAAGCTAGTTACAGAATTTTGATCACTAAAATTTGTTTTTTTAACTTAACTAAAAATTTTGTACACTAACAAAAGTTTGACTTAACAAAATTTAACAAATATGTAATATGTAACAAAATTTAACAAAACTTTAACTTAAGATAACTTAATGATCAAAATTTTAACTTAAGATAACTTAATGATCAAAATTCTGTAACTTAAGAAAACTTAATGATCTCGGTCACGCGGTCACCGCGGCGAGGGTTATGTGTCCTCGGCACCGCCACAGCCCTCTCGGTCACCGCCACACCGGTCTCTCGGTCACGCGGTCACTGCGTCCCCCCTTCGCCACCGCCACCGGTCTCTCGGTCACGCGGTCACTGCGTCCCCCCTTTCGCCACCACCACCGTTCTCTCTCTTTATATGTAGAAGAGATGTGATAATGCTGGCATATACACAATTAATTTGTTTTGACTACATGTTTTCAGGACTGACATATGGCGGACGATAGAGCTGACCCGATTCCGGACAACTATGATCCGGACGTCGAAGACCATATGTTCGGCATCATAAAAGGCGATATTCCTTTTGTGCCGACCGGAGAAGAAGAAGATGATATCGCTTCTTATCCGAACCTTGAGTGTGAAGATGAAGGGCGCCGTCGGCCAGCAGATGATGCCGAAGAAACGTCGATAAACGACGATCTTCAATTGGAAGTAGCAACCACCTCCGGCGCCGAGGTATATACATATATATACATATTGAGCGTCTGGTGATACAACTAACTGATTTGAATAAATGTGTGTGTACTAACGCGCGCGACTCTCTTTCTTATTTTAGCCCTCGGCCGGATCGTCGAAAAATCGAGTACGTCGTCGTCAAAGCGTGGCGCAACCAAGACGATGAAAGCAGGAGAAACATGCACCATCGATGTTGTCGACGAAGCAACCGGCAGGCCGCCGGAGCCCAGCAAGAACGCCACCAAGTTTGTCAGCCAATGCGGAGCCGTTGTTAGAGACAACGTCTCGATCACCCGCCGAGAGTGGAATGAGCCAAAGAAGGCACGTGTTGGTTTCACTTTTGTCGAACAGAGAGAAAAAAAGATTGCTTCAACAAGCTTATGGAACATTTCGTTCTACCTCCGAATACCGCAAATACGATGAGGAGGGTAACAAGATTGCGGAAAACAAGAAGAGGCGCAAGCTAGTCAAACGAGTTCGCTCTTTCTAGGATGGCCAACGCATTCCGGAAATACAAGCAAAATCTAGCCCATGACTTTGTCAACCAGGGCAAGACTCCGGATTTCAAAGGACAATATGAGAAACTGCAACATGATTGGCCAGAATTTGTGAAGCAAAAGAAATCGGAGCAGTTCCTTGAACTATCGAAAAAAAATAAGGAAAATGCGGCCAAGAAGGAGTACAATCATAAAATGGGGCCGGGAGGGTATCGCTTTTGGCAGCCTAAGTGGGAGAAGATGGAGAACGAGCCGAGGGCGCGAGGAATCCGTCCAGGTACGGAGGGATGGGACCCAAGGGCCAAAAGCTGGTGGTACGGGCATGGGGGATCGCTGAACCCGGAGACAGGGAGTGTGTTTACCGGGGCAAAATAATTACACCCACCCAAAACCTTATTGAGGCAATGAGGGATGCTCAAGAGGGGAGGATCAGGTTCAACGAGAGAACGACGCCACGACAAAAGCCCTCGGGAATCCCGAACACGGAGGACGTGTACGAGGCATGCCCGGGGACATTTCGTGGAAACTAGGGTTCCCCCGTAAAGATGACCCGTACGGTTACGGAAGCCGTAAGAGAAAGATGGATCGGGATGCGGATGTTGTGGCGAAGTTGGTAACGGAAATGGATGTGATGAAGAAAACCGTGAGTGTACTAGTCGCCGAAAGAGATGCAGCTCGGGCGCAGCATGAAGATCATCCAATGGATCTCGGAAGCCAGCAGCGGAGAAGAAGCAGCGTGGCTTCCACGGAGGCCTCACCGGCTGGTGCACCGACGATCGAAATTACTGCACCGGAGCCTCAGCTGGTGGTCGAGTTACTGCACCGGAGCCTCCTCGCTACCCCGTGGACGATATAAAGGAGATGAAAGCATGTCATCTGTATTATCCTATCGGGAACATGTCCATGAAGGTAGCCATCGGCGGTGCTTTACCACTGGAGCACTCCACCACAACAACCCCATTCAAGATGGCTATGCTCGTGTGACGGTGGAGGAGATAGTCCAAGGGTTTGAGGACCCGGACATTGACATTGCTACACCCGAAGGGGTGAAAAGACTTGGAGATGTCAAGCGCCAGTTCATTCTATGGCAGAAGAAATTTATCAAGTTTCCAAGCGAGGCGCCAACAAGTCCACCCCCGTACGGTGGTGGTGGTGGCGGTGGCGGTGACGGTGGCGGTGGCGGTGGCGGTGACGGTGGCGGTGGCGGTGACGGTGGCGGTGGTGCTTCACCTAATACACCTCATTCACGTCAGCGGACGCCGCCCCCAGTCCTCGTCCGGCGGGTGATCAGACACCGGTACCGCCCCCCAATCCACCTCCGGCGAAGAAGCAGAAGCAGTCCTTGGTTATTAACCCGGACCCTTACGTACCTAAGAAAACAAAGGTACCGGAGGTATCACTGAAGCCTCTCCCCAGGAGGTCTTGGGAAAGTAGTGCCGAGGAAGTCGAGACGGGCGCGGCTGCTGATTTAGAGAAATGGAAGGCAAGCGTCCAGAAGAAAATAGAGGGCGAGCCCAAGCCGGTATATTCCGACAAGGAAAAGCAGTGGGCTAAGTCATTTTTGAACACACCGTCCCAAGCCGCGAAGAATCTGCCTGACGACTATTTACGTGAACTTCGTAGGCAAGCACTCGCGTTCAAGAACAGGAAAGAGTTGGCGGAGAAGAAAGCCTTGAAGGACGAGGCCGAGTCAAAATTAGAAAGGGGGAAAGAAGTTGCCCAGCTCGGGGAACAAAGTAAACAATCGATCGCCCCGCTCATAGTGCAAGCCGCCGGTCCGGATGCCCCCGATATCATAGCAGCTGCGGCAGCACATGGATTGACTCGTAGAAAGTGCCAGTAAAACAAGCGGCCGACTTAGGTATCACTCTTCGTGCAGTGTTAGGCCTTGATGAGGCGCCAATGAAGGACGTAGTATTTTCATATGTGAAGAATGGCCCTCTCATCGAGCCTGCGCAGGAAGAGGATCTACCTCGACAAATGAAAGGTCTGCTAAATTGGTACAAGGGTTACATAAAACATGAAAACGCCAAAGACTATATCTATGCGGAAGTTAAATATGTGCATCACTTCAAACGTTACTGGGTACAAATTCCTCCGAGTGAATTGTTCCAGCTTGTTCAATCTGCGCGAGCTCGACAAATCTATCATCGGTTGCTACGTTCGTAAGTGATTTATTAATTTCTACCCCATCTCGTTCATTGCCCGCACTATATATATATATATATATTGTCCTAACTATCTTGTTGTGTACGCTATATATTATGCAGAATGAAGAAGCGGGAAATGCGAATAAGGAACATCCATGATGTTGGGTTCATTGACCCACACATCGTTAATTCATATGTGTTAGAATACCACCCCGCCGACGTGGAGGAAGACCTGTGGCGGTTTATTAGAAAACAGCAAGAGAAAAGTGATATTCTATTTCCTTACCATTTTGGGTGAGTGTTTCGTCTTGAGCACATTCTCTTTTGTTTACTCCATGCATGGTATGTGGCTAATCGATGAGTTATGCATGATCGTGCATGTATCGTGTCCGCAGGTTCCACTGGATTCTTATGGTAATTAAAGTTCAGACCTCCTCGGCTCTCGTCCACGACTCTCTGAATATGGATCCGGCGCTTTGGGGCGACATGAGAAAAATGATGCAAAAGTAATTATTTTCATTCATTTGCGCTCTATATCGATCGGCCTATTTCGTTCATCATTTCCTAATATCAAGTAACTAATTAATAACTCTCTTGTTTATTTAATTTTCTTTGCCTCGTAGGGTTTGGAGACGGTTCGTAGATACCAAGGTCGGTGAATTCAAAAAAGAGCTACATTTTAAAATGGCAGGTGCCGACGTATCTGGGGATACTCAGCCACCGGGGACCAATCTATGTGGATACTATGTTTGTGAGAGGATCCGGAGATACCGCAATGAGCGGGACCGGACGTGTGAGAACAACATCCCGAGGAATAACCTCCGGAAGACCCTTAGTCCAGAAGCTCGCTTCCGACCACTTCAAGAGGAACTAGCTGGATGGTTGGCGAGGGAAGTCATCGATCCTAGAGGAGAACACTATTACGATGACGTAGATCTTTATAGGCACCGGAATTAGTAACTAACTTGTTCAAAATTGTATATGGTCATCCGATATTGAATATATATTGTATATGGTCATCCGATATTGAATATATATTGTATATTACTCTTGAATTCTTTTTGGTTCTAATTTCAAATTTGTTTGAAATTGTACATTCATATGCATGTATGTATACAGTACCGTAGAATATGTGAAACTCCTTCAAAATTAAAACCCAAAAGAAATAAAATAATACAAATTAAAAAGAAACCAGATTTAGGGGGAGGGGGGGGGGCTAAACCCTAAACCCTGCGGAGGCCTTTAGTCGCGGTTGGCCAGAAGAACCGCGACTAAAGGTCCTCCGCCCTGGCGCTCGCCTGAGGCCCACGTGGATGGGCCTTTAGTCGCGGTTCGTGAGGAACCGCGACTAAAGGGGGGGGCCTTTAGTCGCGCTACTTTGGTCGCGGTTGGGCCACCGCGACTAATGGCAGTTGCCAACCGCGACCAAAGCCCCTTTTTCCACCAGTGCTCTCTCTTCTATCCGTCCCTACACTTCTTCTCGGCATTGGCGCTCATCTTCTGATCACCGCCATCAGTGACGCGTCGATCTCCAACTCGCTCGCAAGCCTTGTGGGCATGATCTGGACACTGTCTGGACAACATTACACGGTGTCGGGCTGATTGTTTTTTCTAGACCTATCCGTTTTCCTCGTAATGGGTCGACGTTTAGGAGCTGCACAACCTAACCCAGGAAGGAAGGAACGTGACACTGACGTCCTCCTCGGTGACGGCCAGCTGGGTTCATGAACGGCCAAGTCGGCTAGTAGGTGCACCTCCCGAAGTTCATCACGATCGGAATATTTTGCTGATCGAGTTCCTGGGTAGGGGGCAGTGTATATATGAGCGCTTACGTGATGTACCGTACGTGGTAACGTGGACGTCAACCTGGAGACCGGACCTCACGCAGATCGAACGGGTAAACGCATATATACTACCTAATTATTAATCGATCAGGGAGCCATGCCAAGGTGGGCTAGCTAACCAGTTTTGATTCCAACAAAACCATGTACGTGGGAAAGGTGGACTGCGCCAAAACGGAATCGCCTGCTTTTTATGGTTGATCTAGTGGTGAAATCGGATGGAAATCAGATTCTGGACAAAACAATATAATTTGGTCCGGACTTTGTTGGTTTGAGCAAATTTCAGCGTGGAAGACGGAGAGAAACGTGCAAAAGCTAGGTATTATTAGGTATAGATTATGTTGGGCCTACAAATAACACGTTTTGGCCTGTTTGTGACACCAGGCGGTCACCTATTCTGATTAATAGTAAAGATAAATAAGCTGCTTAACAAAAATCGGTTAAATTTTTAAGCACCTCCCATAGGGTACGAGAGTGATCAAGCCAGGGCAAAAACTATTTGTTGTACTAAAGGTTGAGGGAGTAAGGGTGCAAAGATCATGAGATGATCGCGGCAATTAAAAAAATCTAGAGATTCGAGAGAGTACAAATGTTATACAAGTTATCAACATTTTTCCCTCCTAGCCTATTTCAAAGTTATTAGTATTTAATACTAAACTGGTTGCCAGAGTTCGCAATGCAATGTAAGGACTTTGAAAGATAATAATAAGACTTGATACAAATGAAGTGGTAGACTATGTCGGAATTAGTGACTGGATCGCCGCTCTCGTAAAGGTCATGCACTTAAGTCACTTATCAATATAAGAGCACTAGGGTTTAATAAAATTTATTATGCTTTATTGTAACGACTATTTCTTAAGAACTTGAACAATACTTGTTCGGTTTGTTTAAGAATATATGTGAAGAATTGTATCCTTTTGAAGGACTTATTTGGCATTAAATCTAGATTAATGAAAATGTATTTGATGCTAAATACTTGAAGATGACTCATACGATGACTATATCAGAGTACAATTGTGATGGACTTTAAGTCCCTTTGATTTTTGAATCATTTAAACATGTGAGGATTGCCCCAATGACTATGAAAGTGTTCACCAGTGATGTTGAACATGCATGTAAGTTGTTGAAATTCATATAGTATGATGTATGTAACCCAACATATTTACCCACATGCAGTTGATAGTCCTACTTAGTGATTTTTGCTAATGATTTAAGCAGATATGAGGATATCTATTTAATGAGGTGGAAGCCTGAAACATTCGAAGAGTTCAAAATTTCAGGGACTAAATGGAAGCTCTTTGGGAAAAGTTCCTATATATGATAGGATCAAGGAGAACATATCAATCAGAAATTTAGCAAAGCATCTTATTGTCTATGAGAGCGTCTCATAAACTTGTGCCAGCTAGAATTATTCTAGAATGGAGTATCCTAGAGACATAACCAAACCTTGTTTTATGGATTGTATGGCTACTCTTAAATTTATGGAAACATTGTCAAAATTCTATTGAGACTGACTCAATATATATGATATATGGTATGTGATTAAACCTAGTGTGTTGTTTCTTAAATTTGCGGATACAATTCTTGGGTGAACTGTTCAAAGCTATATTAGCTGAATCTCAAATAAAACAAGTTTTATTTTGTTGATTATCTCAAAGGATAAGTTGCTACCACGCTAAGAGCATTGGAGCTCCTCCCACCACCGTACCACGCTAGAAATATTAAATACATTGTTTCTTCAAATAGCAAGTGGGAGGTAAGAAACTTGATGAGATTATGGTAATGGTTGATATGTTCAAGAAAACGGAAGTAGTTACGGTGATTATTCTTATACCTGAACCGAAAGTTCTTTCATGAGATGCAAAAACTAAATTAAGATTAGTGTTAAATAATGCAAAGCAAAACTGAATTCGAGGAACATCTCAGTGGTGTGGGAAAGAAGTAATTATCCCGAGAGGATGGTAAGTATGTGAAATAAAAAAATAAAAGTTGGCGTTCCTAGCGCCAATGGATGGCTTGAAGCCATAAGAACCTAAATGGAATCCATGTTCAAAACAAGGATTGCAGGTTGGTGATAGCTTAGAGGTATTTAACCAAATCTATCAAGGTTTTACTAGAAGAAAAATATTCATATGTGATATGGTAATTGAATGATAAAACGGGGTTCCTAAACAGAATTTTAACGACAGATTCATATGAGATATAACCTGAGGGTTTTGTCAATCACTAAAGGTAGTAAAGGATGGAAACTTCAGAAGGCCGTTTATTGTCTAAAGCCTCAAGGACTTAAGGTGTGTATCTAAAGATGGCCTTCCCGTCTGCCCTACTCCCATATAAATAGAGTTCCCACTCTCTCCCAAGATGATCCTTTGAATCTTGAAACACATAGATATTTGTTTGGCGCTCTTTTCCTTGTGTAGACTCTCTCCTCGTGCAGCTTCTCTCTCCGGTAGATTTCCAAATATCGCCTAAAGATTGCAACTTCTCACTGTTAGTGCGACGCCCTAGATGGCGGAACGCTGATGGATTAGATTAATTGTATGCGTGGATACCGGCAGAGGATCATACTTTTGATCCTCGGATTGGAGCGAGCAGGAGATAAGTTCTCACTCCTTGGAGGGATACACCTAGCTGTGTGGATCACCACGCACAGAATCTTCACCGAGTTGTTCCTCTTTACTCGGTGAGATCATTGTAGATCAAATCTTGTTATTGCATCTTCGTAGATAGATCTTGGGTGTTTGTGTAAGCCAATTATTTTTGTTCTAGATGCATCGTTTCGCTTCGCGCGCGGCGGCTTGTGTTCTCTTGTGGGTGCCTTTCGACCGGCGGTATGAATGTTAGCACGATGGTCACCAACACTGTAATGTCCCAGGTTTAGAGACGACCGAGGGGTAGTTTTTAGAAAGGGATGTGCATTGCATTGTAAATTACGGGGAAATTTCGCGCTTTTAAAACAAAACTGCATCAAAGGGGGACAGGTTTCTCTCTCGGCACCTTACAGGGTTAGGGTTTCGAGAGTGCGACAAACTTGTTCCTTATCAACTATATTAGGGTTTTGAGAAGAGAGAAGAGATATTGCATCACAATCTTAAGTTGCATGATTGAATTCAAATTTAAATTGCATGATTGAATTCAAACCAAAGTTGAATTTGAATTTCATATTCAAACATTAAATAAATATCTTATATTTCAATTGTGAGGAAATTCATTAAGAAAATAATAAATAATACACATTATGAATAATGCAAACAATAAGTAAAGCTCATTAGAGAAAACCTTGAGCTTTATTGATTATCACACAATATACATTGTCTTCACAATATTCACAATTGAAATAAATACAACTTATTACAAGAATTGGAATAATAGAAAAAGAAAAGAAAAGGAAATTACAATTCAATGATCTATCCTAAAACTACAAGCTAATATTCATTTAGTCTTAAGCTTGATGATCTTCATGTCCATTTGATAAATTTGATCCCTGCACACAAACACAAAGAAAACAAGTGTTATGCCAAGTGGCATAGCCACTTGGCAGGTTAGAAAGAAAGTGGAAAATTGAGTAGATATGATCAAGTTCTGCCGAGCTGATCCTCTCCAAGCCAAGTCCAAAGTATCAGGCACACACACACACACACATGTAGCTCACACTGCATGTGTGCATGCTGAACAACACACAAGCACAGAGAGGAGTCACCCAGGGAGGCCAGGCCAAGCTGTCGACCAGGTGAGCAAAGGAAGGGTGGTATAAAACCTTTTCCACCGCCAGAACTAGCTCATCCATCGACAGGCTTCACAGGGTAAGTCACCAGCCAACCAAGAACATAAGAACAGGAAGAACAACACTGCTGTTCAACTTGTCCAAAAACGGGCTTCAAGAGAAATCATGGCTATCCCCTCCGAGGCGACTCCCACGGCGACTCCACCCCCTTCGACGGCAAGCTATGGATTCCTCCTCTAGATTGGTTCATCCATGGAGCAACACACCATTGCCTCATCTCTGGATTTCAATCATGGGATCACGCTCGCGAGTAAGGTCCGTTCCATCTTCTCTACCCCTATCCACCCTCCCTCTCTTGATGGTTTCCATCTGGTGGTGTCCTTTGGTCGTGCATCTTTTCGACTAGATCTCCCCAATGTGCAATTAGCTTTGCAATCATGTCTTGGATCTGAAGGAGCTAGACTCCATATCACTCATCTTAGGGATCGAGTTTTCAAATTCACGGTCATATCTAAAGCCATTGGTTTCTTCATTTATCGTCTACGGTCCTTCTCTTGCAAGGCTTTCACTTGCTTTTTCCATCTTTGGGGATATGGTGGTGCGAATTGGCAATTTGAATTTTCCTCTTGGCTATCTGAACAATCCAATGAATGGCATCTTGTCTCTCGCCGGAATTCGCCTCTCACCGGAGCAAACACGGTGCCGATCGCCTTCAAACGTTCATTTGCTGACGTGGTCAATCAGCCTGGGCTTGATCCGCGTTCCTCGGATCATGTGCACAATTCCCGCTCCTCTCCTTTTTCAAACCATCACGCGTCCACGTCATCTACACCGTCCCACGTCTCCCCTACCCCTTCACCGCAGCCCAATGCTCCCCCTTCTCGGCCTGTTAGTCCTCCTCCGTTGCAGAGTCACACTTCTACTCTATTGGGCTGTTCACGGTGTCTGTGCCCTTTTCATTTGAGGCCCAACTGCAAATCGCAGGTTCGTTGTAAAGCCTGCTACCACTATGGCCATATTCGGCGGAACTCGTCTCCGATTTAATCGGAAAGTGCAGTTTTTTCGCATTAAAGAAAAACCACCTGGGAAGGAGACCAATTTATCCCCTGTTTTGACCCCCGTCGTTCCGCCTCCTAACCCTACTCCATCGTCTGCTCCGCCACCTCCATCGCCTTGCTGCCACCACCTCGCAGGCAGCAACGACGATCCTATGGCAAACTATCCATGCGACCCCCACCTCCACCTGCCTCCTGGTGCAGACATTGTGCCGCACTGTATCCATCGTCGCCGCCGGGCTTTCCATGTCTTCACCAACACCCCTCTGATCAACTGCGACGATTGGGCGATTGTCATCCTGGAGCCTGAATCTGATCCAGCCCAATTTGCTGGCGATGCTGCACTCATCCGCGCCTTCCTCAACGACCAAGGCCACCATGTTCGTCAGATGACACGCTCTGCATTGGGTGCTGCTCTGGTACAGTTTTCTGATACTTGCTCTAGGGATGCTGCTATTGATCGAAGCCCTTTGTTTATTGGAGATAGCATTCTTAGGGTAATCCCCCAGAACCGAGGCCTAAATCATAGGAACTGCACCTTCACACATGATGTTTGGCTCATGATGGTTAATTTCCCACAAGAGGCTTGGCATGTAGAGAAAATTAAAGAATCTGTCAGTGAGTTTGGGAAATTTCTTGTCTGGAATCGTGATGGATCCAATAGATCAAGAATCTTGGTTAAGATCAGAGTTCCAGATTTACTAGAAGTACCTATCAGCCTAGTGCTTTGCCATAATGATAGTGATGAGGGTCATGGACATTCATGGACTGTTGTTAACTACATTCTGCAAGCTAAAATGATTGGTGGACTTGGTGGGGATGAGGACCCTCTGCCCCCTGATGGAGGGAACCCACATCCATTGCCAAATATTCCCTTTGGAGGAATCTGGGATGACCTGGTTGATGGGAATAACCATATGGATGAAAATGTTGCACCTAATATGGGAAATGCTGCACCAGCTGGACATGCTGCACCTGCTGCAGATGAAGAACCTATGATCCACACACCTCCCCAGGACATTGCACAGAATAACAATGAAGTGGAAGCTGCTGTTGAAGCTGTAGATGCTGTCTCTGCTTTTCACAAGATGCTGACTGATGTGCTGGCAACCTTCCCTGATGCCTTGGACAAGTTGAGTGATGATAATGTTACTGGGGCAAGGATTCAGATGGTTGATGTTAGTGCTGATGGATATGCTGAGAGGAAATGCATTGTTACTGTCTTCACTGCACAGGAGCCTTTAATTCCTAAATCTTCAGTTACTATTTCTGAAATTTATGATACTAGTGAAGAAACCTCTGCTGGCAAATGTGCTCAAATCAATTCTGCAAATGATGCTGTCCTTATGAATCAGGTGTTAACTGATACTGAGATGACTGACACAATGTCAATGACTGAGCAGCAAGACACCAATTTTTCATCAGCATCTGTTACACCAGCTTATAAGAGGAAAAATGATGAGGCACCAGTGGATGTCAAGGAAGTAAGACGCAGCCGTAGGATTGTTGTTATTGCTGCAGGTTACAAAGATAAAAATGCTGCTGATGCTGCTCTTGCTAGGGAAGCAGAGAAGGACATGCAGAAGAATCACAAGGCAGAAAAGGAAAAAGGGAAAAAGAAAACAGTAGCAAAGATGGCAAAGAAGAATTTATCTCAGGAGTTTGAAGCTGATGTGATTGATAAATCTGCTCCACCACCTCCGAATTGCCCATCAAAACTATCCAAGCCATTGTCGTTGATCGGTGCGGATCCCTCCTAGTGAGGTGTCTGAAGAAAAGCTACTGGATAAAAGTGGCTAGATGGATAGCCATCACTTCTATATGCAGCTGGGTTGTCTGCTCTACAACCTAGTTATCCCTAGTTATATTTACAATCATTTTGGTACCACTTGTTTGAGAACTATGTTCAGTCATGTAATAAGTATCAGCTGTGCTTTGAACCATATTTATGTCGGTTACTGCAGTTACATTATCTATGATGAATATATGGGCTGTGATCTTATGTGTGATATTGTTGTTGCTTATTATGGGGATGCAAATGTCAGTCCAACAAGGAATTCCAATTTGGTGATTGTCTGTGCATGTCAGTGGCTAGTTATGCTGTCACTAAAAATTTCACAACTGATAGGGTTATATAATGAGAATTTCATGGAATGTACTTGACTGGAACATTAGAGGGATTAATTCCCAGGAGAGATGGGATGATATCAAACAGAGGGTGGAGGAATGCAATTGTAATATCTTATGTCTGCAAGAAACAAAGAGGGAATATTTCGATCAATCTTATATTCAAAAATTCTGTCACAGGAGATTCAACAAATTTGCATATAATCCATCTATTGGCAATTCAGGTGGGATTATTACAATCTGGAATGGAAATGTCTTTGAAGGGAAAATTGTCTCACAAAACCTCTTTCAAGTTACTGTGGAATTTACATGTAAAATGTCTGGCAAAATCTGGTATTTAACTAATGTTTATGGACCGAGCACATAATGACAACAGGGAAGATTTCTTCAATTGGATGGCTGAGCTGGATTCCTCCTCTTTTCACTACTGGATGATTCTTGGAGATTTTAATTTGATGAGAAACCCAAATGACAGAAACAGAAGTGGTGGTGATACAAACAATATGTTGCTCTTCAACACTGTCATCCAAATTCATGATTTGGAAGAAATACCATTGAAAGGAAGATCATATACATGGAGTAATATGCAGCAATCACCTCTCCTTGAAAAACTGGATTGGGTATTTACATCTGCTAATTGGACTACTGAATTTCCCAATACATTGTCCTTCCCTCTATCTAGATTGGGCTCTGATCATATTCCTATTCATGTGCAAATTGGAACTGATATTCCTAAGGCCAATCTCTTCAGGTTTGAAAATTATTGGCTTGACTTTAATGGATTTCATGATACAGTCAGTAAAGAGTGGACCTCATCAGAATATAAAAGGGATTCTGCACTGATGATCAATGGAAAATTCAAGAAGCTCAGATATGGTCTGAAGAAATGGAGTAAAAATATTTCAAACCTTGGTAATCTTATTACTAAATGTAATTTTACCTTGGCCCTCCTTGATGGATTGGAAGAGCAAAGATTACTCTCTACTGCAGAAAAGAATTTTCAGAAAATATTGCAGAATCATACAAGGAAATTGACTGAAGCAAGAAGGATATATTGGAAAAACAGAGCCAAAATTCGATGGGCCACCTTGGGAGATGAAAATACTAAATACTTTCATACTATTGCAACAAAGAGCTATAGAAGAAATCTCATCACATATATTAAATCCTCTGATAATGTCATGGTCTATAATCATGATCACAAGGCTGCTATTATTTGGGAATCATATAAAGAAAGACTTGGTGTGAGTGAAAATGCTACAATGAATATCAACTTGGCAGATATTATACAACCAGCTGATCTTGCTCATCTAGAGGCACCATTTACCAAAGAGGAAATAGATAATGTGGTCAAAAATTTTCCTACTGATAAAGCACCAGGGCCAGATGGTTTCAATGGAAAATTCCTCAAGAAGTGCTGGCCAATTATTAAAGAGGATTTCTATAAGCTCATTGAAGATTTTTATAATGAGAAAATGAATTTGGAGAGTATTAATACTGCTTTTATCACACTTATCCCCAAAAAAGCAGATCCAGAGAACATGAATGATTATAGGCCTATCTCTTTGGTCAGTCTTCCTCTCAAGATTATTACCAAGCTTATGGCTAACAGAATGCAACAAGAGATTATCCCATTGATACATCAAAATCAATATGGCTTCATTAAAGGAAGAAATATTCAAGATTGCCTAGGATGGGCTTTTGAGTACCTGCATATATGTCATCTCTCCAAAAGGCCTATTATTATTCTGAAAATTGATTTTGAAAAGGCTTTTGATAAAGTGGATTATAATGCAGTCATTGCTATGCTTAAGGCTAGAGGCTTTGGACCAAAATGGGTCAAACTCATAGACAATATCCTCAATTCTGCATCAACATCTGTGCTTCTTAATGGAGTGCCAGGAAAGAAAATTATATGCAAAAGAGGAGTAAGACAAGGAGACCCTCTGTCTCCAATCCTTTTTGTCAATACTGCTGACCTCTTACAAAGTACTATTAACAAAGCCTGGCAAGATGGATTAATTGATTTACCAATTCTGGATGATTTTGGTCAGAAATATCCAATTGTTCAATATGCAGATGATACATTATTGATAATGCCAGCAGATAATAATCAGTTGGGTTACTTGAAGGAGTTACTTCAAGTCTTCAGTCAATCTACTGGTCTTCATGTTAATTTCCACAAAACCACGCTTGTCCCCATTAATATTGATAGTAACAGAGCTAATGAGCTGGCCAACATTTTTGGATGCAAAGTAGAGACATTACCATTTGCATATCTGGGATTGCCATTGGGTACCACAAGACCATCTGTAGCTGACCTCATGCCAACAGTATCCAGGATTGATAAAAAGTTATCTGGGATATCATCTCTGATGTCATATACTGGCAAGCTTACTCTATTAAACTCAGTGATACAATCATTACCAATGTTTGCTATGTGTTCCTTTAAAGTACCAATTACCATATTTGTACACTTTGAAAAAAGTGGAAGACAATTCTTGTGGTCTGACAGGGAAAATAAGATTCAAGGAAAGTGCCTAGCAAGCTCGGGATATGATGTGTAGGCCAAAAGATCAGGGGGGCTTAGGAATTCTGAATCTCAGAGTACAAAATCAAGCTTTGCTTATGAAGAATTTGCACAAATTCTATAATCATGCAGATATACCTTGGGTTAATCTAATCTGGCAAGCCTACTACAGTAACAGAGGCACCCCACAGACTATTAAACCAAAGACATCTTTTTGGTGGAGAGATTGCTTGTCATTACAGGACAAATATAAAGAGTTGACTTCAGTGGACATTCAAAATGGAAAATCAGTGGCACTTTGGAAAGATAATTGGGATAATTCCATCAGACAGGATGAATACCCTCACTTGCACTCTTTTGCCAAAAATCAGAATATCATCTTTGATAAGGCTATGGAAATGACCAATGAAAATATATATGATATGTTTCAACTGCCCCTGAGTACTATTGCACATGAAGAACTACACAGTTTGGAACAGGAACTCTTGAACATGGAAATCACTGGTGATCATGATATTTGGTCATTCAATTGGGGAAATTCTTTTTCCACAAGTAAAGTGTACAGAGAGCTAATTGGAAATCATGAAGTACCAAGCAGTATTACAGCAATATGGAAATCCTGCAGTATTCCAAGACATAAATTTTTCTTCTGGTTACTTCTAAATGGCAGACTTAATACTAAGGATATGATGAAACACAAGAATTTTTATGTGGAATTTTCGGATTGTATACTCTGTGAAGCTTGTCCAGAAGAAACAATTATGCACCTTTTCTTTGAATGCACATTCAGTCAGAGCTTTTGGTGGGCACTTGGATTGGAGTGGAATGTGGATATGAGCATATATCAGATGATTGATGAAGCGCAACAAAGGTTGTCCCTGAGCTTTCTCATGGAAATAATGATTGCAGGCTGTTGGAGCATTTGGGATCAAAGGAATGATGCTATCTTTAATGAAAAATATCCTAATGTTCAAACATGTATGGCTAGATTTAAAGCCACTTTTACTCTTACAATGCATAGAGCTAAGCCTAGTCTTAGAGAAGGAATGCAATCATGGCTAGATACTCTATGAGTCTGTAATAAGGTTATCTTCATGATAAACCCATTGTAAATATTCCATTTATTAATAGAAAATGACACAGTAGGGAGCCTTTCCCTACTGTATTTGTGTCAAAAAAAAAACTTGTCCAAAACATCACAGCAGCAGATCAAGCACAAGCCACTAGGAGGAGCAGGGCAAGCACTGAAATCATCCAGAAGCAAAACCTCTACACCAACAACTTTTCTAGGAGCTGGAGTGATGTATACCAATAAATCATGAGCAAGCAAGGTTTTGCTCATACTAATCCAGCATATGCACAAGTCACGAAGCAAAAGAGGGTAGAACCCTGCTTGTATCATCATCTGGCTATCCAGCCATTTGGTGCAAGCAAATGAAGAAATAACCAGAAGGAAATCATCCAGGGAACACTGGTTGTGTCAACACAGTGACACAACCAGAGAAATCCAACAAGGATTTAATCCCTGACTAGCCATTCCAATTCACCTAGCACTAAATGGTTCATAAACCATCAGAATTTAGACAAATCATTGTCTATATGATTTCAACATCAAAAGCTACTGGCAATCCAACAAAAGGATCACCCAGAAAGCATCCAGTGAGTCACAACCAGCCAACAAGGGTGGGAGCTACCTTAACAAAGAAAGAAATGCTGTCAAGGCCACCTCAACCACTTAACCAATTCCAACAAAGAAGCCATGCACAGATATCCTCACCCAGTAGGGTTCAAAAGGAGGGCTAGGGTACACAACCAGTGGTTGGCATCCATCTAGCCCTACCAAACTCAATAAAATGATCATAACTGCAGTGCAGTTCACATCAATTATCCATATGATCAAGCCAAACTAGATAGATAATTGAAATACACAAGCAACCAATGATACAGACACTTGCAAATGATCTAGATGATCACTGCAAGCAACAGCAGGTGCTGGGGTAAGCAAGAGCATGCACCAGCACAGGCTTGAGGGACACACAGGCCAAGTAAGAGCATCAGTGAAACACAAGCCATAGGACAACAGAAAGTCATCAAGCAGCTGATGATCATGTGATCATCAGAAGCTTACCGGAGCATGCCAATGCATGCTATAGCAGCACTGAGCAGCAGAGCAGGAAGCAGTTAAGGAACTAATCACATATAAACAATAATTGCTCCACAGATAATCAAATCAATGAATTACATCACAGATAAGTAAATAAACCATATATGATTGTATCCAGAAGCATTCCATCAAGGGATGGAGCTGTTTAGTCAACAGCTGTGCTCAATTGAGCATCCCAAAGATTCACAGCCTCACACATATCACACCAGGGCACTGATTCTTGCAAATTTGCAAGAATCACACACAGTCAATAAGCCAGTAACCAATTAATGCACTCACAGGAGATATAGGCTACACGTAGCAACAGTAGGAGTCAACAAGATTAAGCAAAGCATCACAGTATGCTCAAGAGAAAGAGCTCATGAGCTGTACCATCCAATTATAGGGAAGAGCAGCTCAAACTAGCAGCTAGGAACAATAACAGCAGCACAGCAGCAACATATGCATAGCAGTAGGGCTAGCACAACGGCTAGCATAGCAGCACAACAGCATAGCAGCAGCACAACAGCATAGCAGCACAAGTAGAACAGCAGCAGCATCACGACATGGCCGCACCTCTACGAGGAAAGGCAGGCCAGTGACCAAGCAAGACGAAGAAGAGGAGGGGAAGAAGTAGAATAGGCACAGAAGAGAGAGCGAAAGGTGGCGCACGTACCCGGGGCGAGCAGACAAGCAGATGCGGCCATGGCGGCCACGGCGGCGCGCGCCGAGTGCTCGGTAGCACCTGACCAGGCCAGGCCATGCACCGACAAGCGCCGCAGCGCCCCACACCACCGTGGCGAGGCCCACGGCGGCGCCATCGCGCCTGGAACCCTTGGAGCAGCGGGATCGCCACGATCCCGTAACCCTAGCCATGGCGAAGTGGGTCGAGGACGAGCGGGAGCGGCGTCTGCTCCAGATCGACGCGGATGGAAGGGATCGCCATCACATGGCGGTTCGATTGCGCCCCATGGCGAGGGCCATGGCGGCCGGAGACCGCCGGAATCGGCCGGCGACGGTGAGGGCGACGCAGGTCGCCAGAGAGAAAGGGGATTAGGGTTAGGTCGAGGCGGCGCGAGGTGGTGAGCGAGTGAGCGACCGCTCGGGTCGGTTGGACCCGAGCTGGTCTAACCCAACCCGCTGGGCCTCACTGACATGTGGCCCAGGGGCATTTTTGCCATTTCACAATTCATTTAAAATACAGAAACTTTGAAAATGCACAATAAATGTTTGCTAGCTCTAAAAAAATAATTAAAAATATGAAAACCACTCATTATAAAAAACTCTATCATAATAAAATATGAAGTAGAATTTTTAAAGATCAACAAGAATAAGTTCAAATTTGATGATTAAAACAATCATTTAAAATCACATATATTATTTTCAAGAATGAAAATAAGTCCATAAATTCTTTTGGACTTTAAAAACACCTTGACAACATTTCAAGGTTGTATTTTACTTTAAATAAAGTATCCTCAAATAATTCTTAGTAATAACCTCTTACATGAAATAATAACGACATCGGAAGGGGGGGAAAACAAACCCTAAAACTGGAATCATGCATAATTGCTTCTTTAACCATTGCCCTTATCGGACATGCTATTTTTCAGAACCAGAGGACAAGGGTCAGTCCACACCATCCAACTGCAGAACTTTGCAGTGTTCGAGCAAGTTCATCACTTGATCATGTCATTTGAGTACTTTTATCAAATTACTTGCAAAGTACTATGGTTATCACGATTGCATAAAAACCAAAACCACTACTTTCATAACTATGAATATGACTATGTGGTGGGCAATGGAACCATGGATTGTGTTGATATGGTGGAGGTTCCATTGCAAGGGCTAATATCCATCTATGACTAAACAACAATTGTCGCCAGTGATTCTTGTGCCGTAATACCCATGTTAACCATAAGATCCGGAGTGGGACGGAGTAGTCAAAAGTGTTTCCACCTCTCGTTCATCAACGGATGCGCTTTACCGTAGACACTTGTTTCTGTCAGGGCAAGCGGTAGGCTGGGGAAGCCTTAAGTCCCCACGACATAGTCCGTAGACACTTGTGATGTCTGCGGGAGCTTCTATTCTTGTAGACAGTGTTGGGCCTCCAAGAGCAGAGGTTTGTAGAACAGCAGCAAGTTTCCCTTAAGTGGATCACCCAAGGTTTATCGATCTCAGGGAGGAAGAGGTCAAAGATATCCCTCTCATGCAACCCTGCAACCACAAAGCAAGAAGTCTCTTGTGTCCCCAACACACCTAATAGGTGCACTAGTTCGGCGAAGAGATAGTGAAATACATGTGGTATGAATGAATATGAGCAGTAGTAACGGCGCCGTGAAAATAGCTTGGCTGGCGTGTAGCTGATGGTGGTAATATGGTAGCAGATAGTAACGCGAGTAAAACAATAAACAAGCAGCGATAGCGATATTTAGGAACAAGGCCTAGGGATTAGACTTTCACTAGTGGACACTCTCAACTTTGATCACATAACGAGAATAGATAAATGCATACTCTACACTCTTGTTGGATGATGAACACATTGCGTAGGATTACACGAACCCTCAATGCCGGAGTTAACAAGCTCCACAATTCAATGTTCATATTTAAATAACCTTAGAGTGCATGAAAGATCAACACGACTAAACCAAGTACTAACATAGCATGCACACTCGTCACCTTCACACCATGTAGGAGGAATAGATCACATCAATACTATCATAGCAATAGTTAACTTCATAATCTACAAGAGATCATAATCATAGCCTACGCCAAGTACTAACACGGATGCACACACTTGTCACCATTACACCGTGCAGGAGGAATAAAATTACTTTAATAACATCACTAGAGTAGCACATGGATAAATTGTGATACAAAACACATTGCAATCATAAAGGGATATAAATAAGCACTTCACTATGCCATTCATAACAGTGAATAAGTATTCTGTGAAATATAGCCTAAGAGACCCACACGGTGCACACACTTGTCACCTTTACACACGTGGGACAAGGAGTCTCCGGAGATCACATAAGTAAAACCCACTTGACTAGCATAATGACATCTAGATTACAAGCATCATCATATGAATCTCAATCATGTAAGGCAGCTCATGAGATTATTGTATTGAAGCACATAGGAGAGAGATGAACCACATAGCTACCGGTACAGCCCCGAGCCTCGATGGAGAACTACTCCCTCCTCATGGGAGACAGCAGCGTTGATGGAGATGGCGGTGGTGTCGATGGACGAGCCTTCCGGGGCACTTCCCCGCTCCGGCGAGGGTGCCGGAACGGAGACTCCTGTCCCCCAGATCTTGGCTTCGCAATGGCGGCGGCTCTGGAAGGTTTCTCGTACCGTGGCTTTTTCGTATCGAGGTTTTAGGTCGAGGGGCTTCTTATAGGCGAAGAGGCGGCGTCAGAGGGTCAAAGAGGCGGCGACAACATAGGGTGGCGCGGGCCACACCCAGGCCGTGCCGGCCTATGGTCCCGTGGGCCTGTGGCCCCCCTCTGGTCCTTCCCGGGTGTTCTGGAAGCTTCGTGGAAAAATAGGATGCTGGGTCTTGATTTCGTCCGATTCCGAGAATATTTCCTTACTAGGATTTCTGGAACCAAAAACAGCAGAAAACAGGAACTGGCCCTTCGGCATCTCGTCAATAGGTTAGTTCCGGAAAACGCATGAATATGACATAAAGTGTGCATAAAACATGTAGATATCATCAATAATGTGGCATGGAACATAAGAAATTATCGATACGTCGGAGACGTATCAGCATCCCCAAGCTTAGTTTCTGCTCGTCCCGAGCAGGTAAACGATAACAAAGATAATTTCTGGAGTGACATGCCATCATAACCTTGATCATACTATTGTAAGCATATGTAATGAATGCAGCGATCAAAACAATGGTAATGACATGAGTAAACAAATGAATCATAAAGCAAAGACTTTTCATGAATAGTACTTTCAAGACAAGCATCAATAAGTCTTGCATAAGAGTTAACTCATAAAGCAATAAATTCATAGTAAAGGTATTGAAGCAACACAAAGGAAGATTAAGTTTAAGCGGTTGCTTTCAACTTGTAACATGTATATCTCATGGATAATTGTCAACATAGAGTAATATAACAAATGCAATATGCAAGTATGTAGGAATCAATGCATAGTTCACACAAGTGTTTGCTTCTTGAGGTGGAGAGAAATAGGTGAACTGACTCAACATAAAAGTAAAAAGAATGGTCCTTCAAAGAGGAAAGCATCGATTGCTATATTTGTGCTAGAGCTTTTATTTTGAAAACATGAAACAATTTTGTCAACGGTAGTAATAAAGCATATGAGTTATGAAAATTATATCTTACAAGTTGCAAGCCTCATGCATAGTATACTAATAGTGCCCGCACCTTGTCCTAATTAGCTTGGACAACCGGATCATCGCAATACAGATGTTTTAACCAAGTGTCACAATGGGGTACCTCCATGCCGCCTGTACAAAGGTCTAAGGAGAAAGCTCGCATTTTGGATTTCTCGCTTTTGATTATTCTCAACTTAGACATCCATACCGGGACAACATGGACAACAGATAATGGACTCCTCTTTAATGCATAAGCATGTGGCAACAATTATTATTCTCATATGAGATTGAGGATATATGTCCAAAACTGAAACTTCCACCATGAATCATGGCTTTAGTTAGCGGCCCAATGTTCTTCTCTAACAATATGCATGCTCCAACCATAAAGGTGGTAGATCTCTCTTACTTCAGACAAGACGGACATGCATAGCAACTCACATGATTTTCAACAAAGAGTAGTTGATGGCGTCCCCAGGAACATGGTTATCGCACAACAAGCAACTTATAAGAAATAAAATGCATAAGTACATATTCAATACCACAATAGTTTTTAAGCTATTTGTCCCATGAGCTATATATTGTAAAGGTGAATGATGGAATTTTAAAGGTAGCACTCAAGCAACTTACTTTGGAATGGCGGAGAAATACCATGTAGTAGGTAGGTATGGTGGACACAAATGGCATAGTGGTTGGCTCAAGGATTTTGGATGCATGAGAAGTATTCCCTCTCGATACAAGGTTTAGGCTAGCAAGGTTATTTGAAACAAACACAAGGATGAACCGGTGCAGCAAAACTCACATAAAAGACATATTGTAAACATTATAAGACTCTACACCGTCTTCCTTGTTGTTCAAACTCAATACTAGAAATTATCTAGACTTTAGGGAGACCAATTATGCAAACCAAATTTTAGCAAGCTCTATGTATTTGTTCATTAATAGGTGCAAAGTATATGATGCAAGAGCTTAAACATGAGCACAACAATTTCCAAGTATCAAATTATTCAAGACATTCTACCAATTACTACATGTAGCATTTTCCGATTCCAACCATATAACAATTAACGAAGCAGTTTCAACCTTCGCCATGAACATTAAAAGCTAAGAACACATGTGTTCATATGAACCAGCGGAGCGTGTCTCTCTCCCACACAAGCATTTATTCAAACAAAAACAAAAACAAAAGCACACAGACTCTCCAAGTAAAGTACATAAGATGTGGCCGAATAAAAATATAGTTTCAAGAGAAGAAACTTGATAATTTGTCGATGAAGAAGGGGATGCCTTGGGCATCCCCAAGCTTAGACGCTTGAGTCTTCTTGATATATGCAGGGGTGAACCACCGGGGCACCCCCAAGCTTAGAGCTTTCACTCTTCTTGATCATAGTATATCATCCTCCTCTCTTGACCCTTGAAAACTTCCTCCACACCAAACTCGAAACAACTCATTAGAGGGTTAGTGCACAATAAAAGTTAACATGTTCAGAGGTGACACAATCATTCTTAACACTTCTGGACATTGCATAAAGCTACTGGACATTAATGGATCAAAGAAATTCATCCAACATAGCAAAAGAGGCAATGCGAAATAAAAGGCAGAATCTGTCAAAACAGAACAGTCCATAAAGATGGATTTTATTAAGGCACCAGACTTGCTCAAATGAAAATGCCCAAATTTAATGAAAGTTGCGGACATATCTGAGGATCACTCACGTAAATTGGCTTAATTTTCTGAGTTACCTACAGAGAATTAGACCCAGATTCGTGACAGCAAAGAAATCTGTTTCTGCGCAGTAATCCAAATCTAGTATGAACCTTACTATCAAAGACTTTACTTGGCACAACAATGCAATAAAATAAGATAAGGAGAGGTTTCTACAGTAGTAACAACTTCCAAGACACAAATATAAAATAGAGGTACTGTAGCAAAATAAACACATGGGTTATCTCCCAAGAAGTTCTTTCTTTATAGCCATTAAGATGGGCTCAACGAGCTTTAATGATGCACTTGCCAAAAATAGTATTTGAAGCAAAAGAGAGCATCAAGAGGCAAATTCAAAACACATTTAAGTCTAACATGCTTCCTATGCATAGGAGTTTTGTAAATAAACAAGTTCATGAAGAGCAAAGTAACAAGCATAGGAAGATAAAACAAGTGTAGCTTCAAAAATTTCAGCACATAGAGAGGCATTTTAGTAACATGAAAATTTCTACAACCATATTTTCCTCTCTCATAATAACTTTCAGTAGCATCATGAGCAAACTCAACAATATAACTATCACATAAAGCATTCTTATCATGAGTCTCATGCATAAAATTATTACTCTCCACATAAGCATAATCAGTTTTATTAGTTGTAGTGGGAGCAAATTCAACAAAGTAGCTATCATTATTATTCTCATCAAGTGTAGGAGGCATAGTATAATCACAAAAAAATTTACTCTCCATAGTAGGTGGCACCAAAAGACCACTATCATTATAATCATCATAAATAGGAGGCAAAGTATCATCAAAGAAAATTTTCTCCTCAATGCTTGGGGGACTAAAAAGATCATGAAAACCAGCTTCCCCAAGCTTAGAACTTTCTATATTATTATCAACAATGGTGTTCAAAGCGTTCATACTAATATTACTACCGAGCATGCAAATAAGGTTCCATAGGTTTTTTAATTTTCGCATCAAACCATCCATGTCTTAAATCAGGAAATAGAATAAGAAGCTCATTGGTGTCCATTATGCCTAACTAGTGTAAACAAGAAACAAAAAGATGCAGTTGCAGGATCTAAAGGAAATAGATTTGAGTACTTACAACGGCGAAAATAGCTTAGTAGCCGAGATCCGGAGTGTGAGTACCTTTTACCTTTCCTCCCCGGCAACGGCGCCAGAAAATAGCTTGATATCTACGGGAGCTTCTATTCTTGTAGACAGTGTTGGGCCTCCAAGAGCAGAGGTTTGTAGAACAGCAGCAAGTTTCTCTTAAGTGGATCACCCAAGGTTTATCGATCTCAGGGAGGAAGAGGTCAAAGATATCCCTCTCATGCAACCCTCGCAACCACAAAGCAAGAAGTCTCTTGTGTCCCCAACACACCTAATAGGTGCACTAGTTCGGCGAAGAGATAGTGAAATACGGGTGGTATGAATGAATATGAGCAGTAGTAACGGCGCCGGAAAATAGCTTGCTGGCGTGTAGTTGATGGTGGTAATATGGTAGCAGATAGTAACGCAGATAAAACAAGTAAACAAGCAGCGATAGCGATATTTAGGAACAAGGCCTAGGGATTAGACTTTCACTAGTGGACACTCTCAACTTTGATCACATAACAGAATAGATAAATGCATACTCTACACTCTTGTTGGATGATGAACACATTGCGTAGGATTACACGAACCCTCAATGCCGGAGTTAACAAGCTCCACAATTCAATGTTCATATTTAAATAACCTTAGAGTGCATGAAAGATCAACACGCCTAAACCAAGTACTAACATAGCATGCACACTGTCACCTTCACACCATGTAGGAGGAATAGATCACATCAATACTATCATAGCAATAGTTAACTTCATAATCTACAAGAGATCATAATCATAGCCTACGCCAAGTACTAACACGGATGCACACACTGTCACCATTACACCGTGCAGGAGGAATAAAACTACTTTAATAACATCACTAGAGTAGCACATGGATAAATTGTGATACAAAACACATTGCAATCATAAAGGGATATAAATAAGCACTTCACTATGCCATTCATAACGGTGAATAAGTATTCTGTGAAATATAGCCTAAGAGACCCACACGGTGCACACACTCGTCAACTTTACACACGTGGGACAAGGAGTCTCCGGAGATCACATAAGTAAAACCCACTTGACTAGCATAATGACATCTAGATTACAAGCATCATCATATGAATCTCAATCATGTAAGGCAGCTCATGAGATTATTGTATTGAAGCACATAGGAGAGAGATGAACCACATAGCTACCGGTACAGCCCCGAGCCTCGATGGAGAACTACTCCCTCCTCATGGGAGACAGCGAGCGTTGATGGAGATGGCGGTGGTGTCGATGGAGGAGACTTCCGGGGGCACTTCCCCGCTCCGGCAGGGTGCCGGAACAGAGACTCCTGTCCCCCAGATCTTGGCTTCGCGATGGCGGCAGCTCTGGAAGGTTTCTCGTACCGTGGCTTTTTCGTATCGAGGTTTTAGGTCGAGGGGCTTCTTATAGGCGAAGAGGCGGCGTCAGAGGGTCAAAGAGGCGGCGACACCATAGGGTGGCGCGGGCCACACCCAGGCCGCGCCGGCCTATGGTCCCGTGGGCCTGTGGCCCCCTCCGGTCCTTCCCGGGTGTTCGGAAGCTTCGTGGAAAAATAGGATGCTCGGGTCTTGATTTCGTCCGATTCCGAGAATATTTCCTTACTAGGATTTCCGGAACCAAAAACAGCAGAAAACGAGAACCGGCCCTTCGGCATCTCGTCAATAGGTTAGTTCCGGAAAACGCATGAATATGACATAAAGTGTGCATAAAACATGTAGATATCATCAATAATGTGGCATGGAACATAAGAAATTATCGATACGTCGGAGACGTATCAACTTGTCGCTCGAAGAACAAGCGGTAGGCTGGGGAAGCCTTAAGTCCCCACGGTATTGCGGTCTATGATGGGTTGCAGCTACCGGCGAAGGAGTTTGGTTCGATCCCAGACTGTCGTCGTGGTCGGGGTCCACCCTGAAATCTATGGGAATAATGGGACCGGCGAGGACCCAGGGTCGGGGTATGCAACAAAAGGTTGGGTGTTCGAGGTAGCGGAGGAACATGATTGGCTATGACCTTATACCGGGCCTCACACCGAAGGAAGTGTGGACGGGAAAGCTGCCCGGTTGGCACCAAGGTTAAGATCTCTTATGGGTAAAGCAACACACCTCTGCAGAGTGTAAAGAACTGTGACCTGTCACTCCCTGTTCCGGGATATGGAACTACGAACGCGGCCAGAAAGGAGCTCCCACTAGTAGGAAAAGCCTCATCAGTGGCGCACGAAAATTTGATTCTGTGGCGCACGGGTGGTGCGCCACAGAAACGTCGCCACAAAAATAAGCTTTCTGTGGCGCACCTGATTGTGCGCCACAAAATAAGGTTTACGTGGCGCACTTGTTCTTAGGTGCGCCACGTAAAAGGGTGCGCCACGAATTGCTTCTTAGTGCGCCACAGAATTTGCTTGTATTATACACGATTTTGTGCTGCCTCGGTATACATATACAGTTTATACACAGCAATACGGATACACAATACGGATACACAGGTTATATACGAGCAACATTCAGATATAATATAAATATCATGTACATTGCACGAGATATAACATAGACATCATCATCACATTACTTAGAGCCCGATCGAGATACATATATAGTGGCAAGTGTCAAATGTTTTGCATACAACTCTTAATTCATACAAAATTCACAATTTCGAGATACAAAGTAGTCTTCATCCGGTTCCTCCTTTGCTCCGTCATCTCTACCCACCAGGCTCGCTTGCATCGGGGTCCTTCCATCCAGTTCCTACTATGATGAAAATGGAAGAAAGTGAGACCAACAAGTATCCGATGCACAAGAGAAATGGAATAAATGCCTCATACATTGTTGGTCAACACAAATATTAACATTCGGGGACGGTGTAAGTGAGACCAAGTCCGATGCACAAGAGATTGATATTTGTGCTATCTTACCAGGCTCACTTACGCCGCCCCGAGTGTACGGTGACCAAACATTTTAATCATCGGCATTTTGAAAATGTCAAAGCAAATGGAATGACAAAATGGAATAAGTGCCTCATACATTGTTGGTCAACACAAATATTAACATTTAGAGATGGCGTCGGTGAGACCAAGTCCGATGCACAAGAGATTGATATTTGTGCTATCTTACCAGGCTCACTTACGCCACCCCCAAGTGTACGGTGACCAAACATTTTAATCATCGGCATTTTGAAAATCTCAAAGCAAATGGAATGACAAAATGGAATAAGTGCCTCATACATTGTTGGTCAACACAAATATTAACATTTAGGGATGGGGTAAGCGAGGCCGGGTAGGATGCACAAGAGATTGATATTTGTGCTATCTTACCAGGCTCACTTACGCCACCCCCAAGTGTACGGTGACCAAACATTTTAATCATCGGCATTTTGAAAATCTCAAAGCAAATGGAATGACAAAATAGAATATGTGCCTCATACATTGTTGGTCAACACAAATACTTTGCAGAAGGGCCCCCTTTCCCCGGTCGGCGTTCCGTCAACGGGTGCTTGACGACACAACAACGCCGATCTGCATCTCCGGCGCGAGAACCACGCCAGTCCCTCGCTGTCCGGTGAACGAGTCCTTGATGCAAAGACCGTGCCAGCCTGCCCGGCATTATGCCGGGCCGTGTTGCCGCGCTTCAAGCCGTGTGTCCGCGCCTGCACTTGTTCGCCTTCTTGCCCGGTGAACCAATAGGCTGATCGTTGGAATAAGGAAACCGATGACAGCCGGTCGCAAGATTAAATTGCGATCGGCCGTCATCGGCTTCCTTATTCCAACGATTAGTCTATTAGTTCACCGGACAAGAAGGCGAAGAGTGCAGGGCGCATGATCGACACGGCCCGAAGCGCGACAACAGGGGTCGGCATGATGCTAGGGAGGCTGGCACCGTCTTGGCATTAAGGACTCGTTCACGTACTCGGACGGCGAGAGAAGAAAAGTGGTGCTGCGCCGGAGAGGCATGTCGGCGTTGTTGTCTCATCAAGGACTCGTTCACGGAATGGCGGCCAGGGAAAGGGGGCTCGTCTACAAAGTATATTGCGGCGTATAGGTGACCAAACATTCTAATCATCGGCACTAAAATGGAAGAAAGGCCAATGCAATTAAGAAGTAGCTAGTATGAACTAAATGGAATGCCTCATACTTTGTTGGTCGAAACAAATATGAACATCCCGGGATGGCGTTAGTGAGGCCAGGTAGGATGCACAAGAGATTGATATTTGTGCCATCACACCGGGCTCACTAGCGACACCCCGGAGTGTACAGATTGACCGAACATTCTAATCATCGGCACTAAAATGGAAGAAAGAGCCAAGTGGTATCAACTAAATGGAATGCCTCATACTTTGTTGGTCGAAACAAATATTAACATCCAGAGATGGAGTAAGTGAGGCCAGGTAGGATGCACAAGATATTGATATTTGTGCCATCACACCAAGCCTCACTTGCTCCACCCCGAGTGTACGAGTGATCGACCAACCATCTAATCATCGACAAGTAAATCACTTGGGGTAATGTTAAAATGTTTGTCTCCATATTTGGGAGACATTTTTAATATTGGAGTCTAGCTAATGGAAATCAAGAACTAGTCTTGATCTCCAAATGGTGATTAGAGGGAATTTATTCATCTTAAGCAACATTAGGGACAAATGGGATCATGCAAGGGACTTGGGTCATTTGGATCATAAGGCATCAATTAAGGAGGCAACCAGGGACAAAGGGAAACATTTGATGATCCATTATCATAGGCAACAAAGCAGCAACTTTTTCCCCTCTAATCTAGCTAGAGTCCTTAAAAGAAATCCATCATAAGCATGGTCAAATACACATATATATAGCATGGGGCAGATGCTCCAAAGGGATTATATATTCATCACTTGGTAATTTGGAGAGCAAACAAGCAGTAGCCATATCACTCAATCCAATAATATAGTAATTTGGATCATAAGGCATCAATTAAGGAGGCAACCAGGGGACAAAGGGAAACATTTTATGATCCATTATCATAGGCAACAAAGCAGCAACTTTTTCCCCTCTAATCTAGCTAGAGTCCTTAAAAGAAATCCATCATAAGCATGGTCAAATACACATATATAGCATGGGGCGGATGCTCCAAAGGGATTATATATTCATCACTTGGTAATTTGGAGAGCAAACAAGCAGTAGCCATATCACTCAATCCAATAATATAGTAATTTGGATCATAAGGCATCAATTAAGGAGGCAACCAGGGGACAAAGGGAAACATTTTATGATCCATTATCATAGGCAACAAAGCAAGCAACTTTTTCCCCTCTAATCTAGCTAGAGTCCTTAAAAGAAATCCATCATAAGCATGGTCAAATACACATATATAGCATGGGGCAGATGCTCCAAAGGGATTATATATTCATCACTTGGTAATTTGGAGAGCAAACAAGCAAGTAGCCATATCACTCAATCCAATAATATAGTAATTTGGATCATAAGGCATCAATTAAGGCCTAACAGAGCATGCAAAACATTTGAAGATCATTGGGGTAATGTTAAAATGTTTGTCTCCATATTTGGGAGACATTTTTAATATTGGAGTCAACCCAAGTCCCAAGCCAGGCTACACACACACACACAGCCAAACAGCTCACCAGGCAAGTGTGCATGCCCAACAGCACACACAGGCCAGTGAGTCACCACATGCTTGCCAGGCCAAAATGGGTAGAATACCCAGTTTGTATCATCATCCGGCTACTAAGCCATTTGGTGGAAGCAAACTGAAGATCAGCCGGAAGGAAATCACCAAGGGAACATTGGTATGTCGAGTATGGTGACACTACCGGAGAAATCCAACATGGATTAATCCCTAACTAGCCATCCAAACTCACCTAGCACCACACAGCTAGTTATACCATCGAATATAGACATTTAAATGTCTATTTTGTTTTCAACGAGCAAAAGCTACTGGTAATCTAGTCATGGATCAACCGGATAGCATGAGAGAGTCACAACAACAGCCACAGAAAGGGGAGCCACCCTTGGACAACATAAAGGCTGTCGGGGCTACCTCAAACCCATAGGAACATTCACTAAGCCATCGCATCATAACCCAATAGGGCTCGAGCATGAGCTAGGGTACCCAATCAATGATTGGCAACCCTCTAGCTACATCCAGATCCATCCATGAGATCATTATCGCTCAGCCAGTTCATCTCATTTATCTAATCAATCAAGTTAAACTAACCAGATAAATGAAATGCATAATTAACAGTGCACCAGACTATTGCAAATGATCCAGAGGACATTTAAATCCGACAAAGTAATTTGGAGAGCAAACAAGCAGTAGCCATATCACTTGGTAATTTGGAGAGCAAACAAGCAGTAGCCATATCACTCAATCCGACAAAGTAATTTCGTCGAGCACTTTGTGCCCGCACGGGAGAGGAAGAGGGAGGGGAGGGGAGAGGTGGAGCTCACCGACGATGCTGTTGGAGGAGCGGCCGGCTAGAGGAAGAGGGAGGGGCCGGGTAGGGGTGGACGAGGAGGTCGACGATGATGGCAGGGGCGGCGGCTCCTCCTCCTTGACGCGGAGCCGGCCCCTCCTCCTCCATGCGGCGGCCGCCCTCCTCCTCCACGCCGCAGCGGCTTGTGCTGCTGGTGGCGGGGATGGGTGGAGCGTGGCGGCATGCGGCCCTCGCGGAGGAAGGAGGCGGCGGCGGCGACGACGACAGCCACGCTCACCATGGAAGGCAGCGGCGCGCGAGGGAGAGGAAGAGGGGTGGACGAGGAAGTACGGGCGGCGGCGCGCGAGGGAGAGGAAGAGGGGTGGAGGAGGAAGAAGTACGGCGGCGGCGCGCGAGGGAGAGGAAGAGGGGTGGAGGAGGAAGAAGTACGGGCGGGGGGAGGGGGTACGGGTGGTTATAGAGGGCGCTATTTACGTGGCGCACCAGCACAAGTGCGCCACGGAATCAACTACTTCGTGGCGCACAAGCACAGTGCGCCACGGAATCAACTACTTCCGTGGCGCACCGGAGCAGGTGCGCCACGAGAACACTTATTTCGTGGCGCAGCAAGTCATGTGCGCCACAGAAATACATACACTAATTATTGGTGGTGGCAGGATGTGGGCCCCACATAATTTCTGTGGCGCACGGCACGGTAGTGCGCCACAAAAATAGCTTATTTTTGTGGCGCATTCTCCCTCGTGCGCCACAAAAAAACTTTCTGTGGCGCATTTAATTTGGTGCGCCACAGAACTAAGCTTTGCCTATAAGGGTTTTCCTACTAGTGTCCATGAAGTTCTAGTAAACCGGTGAAGGCTGATGGACATAGCTCTTTGAAATAAAAGCAATCTCTTGAAGAAATGTTTATCAAAACCTGCATTGGTATTAGACTTTCTGGTCTAATATCGTAGCTAGTGCATTAAACACCTCTTTCCTATAATGAACTTGTTGAGTACGCTCGTACTCATCCCACTCTTAAATCCCTTGCTTAGATTGTCTAAATCGTCTGGAGAAGAACTACGGCAACCCTGAAGGAGCCGAGATCATTGGCTATGAAGAACCAGACCTCTCAGGAGGTATTGAAGGCGTAGACTATCTCATAGTCTACGGAACCGGGGAGGCTTCCGGAGGAGAACAAGCCTAGAAGCACTGAGTAGTAGTAGTAACCGAGCAGTGGGGAACTCTTAGTATTTAGCTGCTCGAGGTAATAAATGTATAACCTAGTGAAACTTCTATATTGTAAGTTAAGGTGGGTTCGCCTCGAACCCAGGAGTATCCCTCTTAGGACCCAAGAGGAGCTCCAAGACAATATATGTTTGATGCTTGTAATAATAAGTGAATGAGTTATGGACCCCGCTATGTTCGTTGTACTACTCGAGGGATGTAATATTTGCGGAATGGTACTTCGTGAATGTTATATCAACGACCGGCATACTACAACATGCAAGTGGTATGCAGTGGTCACCACAGTTGGTATCAGAGCAAAAGCTTTGACCTTAGGTTGGAACCTAGTAAATGGGACCGAACGTTAGGAGTCAAATAGGACTAGTAAAGAATTCTCTAAAAATATGGTGTATATTCAATTGAGAATACAACAATCATATCTTTTTGTGCGATAATTCTTTATTATCTCTACTATGATGCATTATGACTAATCTTATATTCTTTCTATTTCTACAGCCAACAATGGCAAGTTCACGTCCGGGACGAAACGTGAAAGTGATGGATCCACACTGAGTGAATATGAAGGAGGACTCGCAGATATTCTTCGCGCCATGTTACTTGAATTTGGGTGTGATCCCCAGATCCAAGTAAAGAAATACATGTACTATGATGGTACTGTATTGGCAAAGTGTAGGGTAGGGCTACGACTTCCCGAATCTTTGGGAATGAGCATAGTAATGCCAGCAGGGGAAGCCAGAACTATGAACACAGCCTACCATATAGCCGTTATGAGAGCCATAACCGATATTCGGGAGCATAAGACGAAAGAGCTTATGGGTTCCGAATTCACACACATTCCTCATATGGAGGAGGACGATGATCCCATGCTGAACCATTTCAAATATGCCAAACGCAAACCAGCAGAAGCAACAAAATACATGGACAATAGCCGCAACTTATTATCATTGTTCTTTCAGTTGAACCGTCATTTGGCGGGAGCAATTGATACAATGCTTGAGGAGTTTACTCGAACCCAAGGAGGAGACAAAGGGGAAGGAACCTATGGAGAATGAGGTGCACACACCAGTTTACTCAGCTGGTGACTATATTAGTATTGACCACCCTGAACGAGAAACTACACCCATTACACCTGGGAACTATCTTAGTAGTTCCTACAGAGGATATGAGGGTGGAGAGGAATCCGGAAACAATCAGCGTTCCGTGACTCCTATAGAGAACTCCACGGGTTGGCGTTGGGGGTCTGATACTGGAACTCATAGTACCTCAGTGTATTATAACGGGGAGATGAATGAAGATGCCACGACCCAGCACCAGAGTTATCCGTGGAATGAGGAAGAAGTTGGAGGGTATCCGACACAGGTTGAGTCGGATACGATTGTAGGAAATACCTATGGTGTAGGCACAGGGGAGTACACCCGATGGGTGGACTACGATGCACCGAATGATCAGTTCGTGAACACCGATTTCTCCCTAGGATCATCATCTGATTCCGACTACCAGCCGACGGGGAGACCTTATGTTCCAGGTTTTGTCAGGAGGACGACACGTTCGACCGGATGGAAGCCTGGAATGTATCGGGAGTGAAGATCGAGTAGAGACCACCAAGGGGAATCAAGGCTACAATACACAAGTACCACGTGTATTGTAGTGTGTAATATTTTGTAGAAATTGAGTTTGCATACTCACATCGACTTGAGTATTGTAATAAGACCACTTAAGTATGTATATACATGGTATATGTTTTGTATGATTTGGATTTGCTTCTTGATTTCCATTGCGTGACTAGTTCTGTGCACAATGTTGAGCTCAGAAAACTTGCGCATGGAGTAATTATGAGTATCATCTTGTGTTGCAAAACTAGGGGGTTATGTCGGGACCGGTAGGAGAGGAGAGCGAAGCGCAGCGCATGGAGCGTGAGGCGAAGCAAAAGGAAGAGGCTGACGAAGCAGCCAGGAATCAGTTTCCACCACCACCACCACCCATGACGCAACAGAATTTCGTCCAGTACATGCAGATGGTGGAGGAGAGACAACGTGTGACGTTGGAGCAGCAGAATAAATTCTTCCAGGAGCTGCTACAACATAATAGGGTGGAGAGACCCGAGAATCAGGGAGTCACCTTATCAGACTTCCAGAACACAAAGCCTATATCTTTCGCATACGCGCCCGAGCCGATGGACGCGGAAGACTGGCTTATGGACACTGAGCGAAAGCTCAACACTGTTGGTTGCAACGACCAGGAGAAGGTTCGTTATGCTACCCACTTGTTATGTGGACCTGCCGCATCGTGGTGGGACAACATAGTAGCCGTTTATCCGGCTGGAAAGGTATTTACCTGGGAGGAGTTTGCGAGAAAGTTCAGGGAATCCAATGTCCCTGAAAGTATTGTGGAACTAAAGCGTCGAGAATTTGAAAGTCTCGAGCAGAAGGACAAGGCCATCCTGACTTATGTTAGGGAGTTTTCAAAGCTGTCCCGGTACGCTGTTGAGGAGGTCAACACCGAGGACAAGAAGAAGAAGAGGTTTTTGAGGGGGTTAAGTCCCCAGTTCAAGGTTCAGCTCAGGATGATGAGGGCGACAGAATTCCAAGAGTTGGTGGATGCAGCCATCACTCTTGAAGATGACTTCAAACAACTGCAAGATGAGAAGAGGAAGAAGGCCAAGTTTGAGCCTAAGAGGTTTGTTAGCAACAAGCCCAATACCAGCTTGAGTTTCAAGCCAAGGTACAACAACAACAACAACAACAACAACAACAACAGCAACTACTACAACATGCAGTGGTATGCAGGGTCACCACAGAAGAACCAAGCATTTCAGACTGCAAACCAGGTTGTTTGCCGTAGCTGTGGAGGTACAGGACATTTTGCCAAGGACTGCAAGAAGCCCAGGATAATCTGTTTCGGTTGTCGTGAGGAAGGACACATGCTTAGGGATTGCCCTAAGAATAAGAATAAAGGAGGTCAGTCTGGAGGAGGAGGAAGCCGAGGAGGAAACACCGGAGGGAACTGGAAGAACAAGAAACCCTTCGGCAAGCTAAACTGCACCAGCCTGGAGGAGGTGGTTAACTCCGATCAGGCAGTGATAGGTACGCTCCAGATACTCACTCATCCTGGCAAAGTACTTTTTGATACTGGTGCAACTACATCATTCATTTCTCAGAAATTCATCATCAAACATGGGATTAGTTGCACTAAGTTAGATACACCCATAACTATACTTTCCGCGGGGGGAACGATAGTAGTAACTCATACCAAACAAAAACAAGTCATTATGATCAATAAGTGCGCATTTGACGCAGACCTGTTCATTTTACCGATGAAGGACATTGATGTCATTCTTGGTATGAACTGGTTAGAAGCCAACTGAGCATTGATCGACTGTGTGAGCAAGACCGTGTCTTTGAAAATCCCCGATGGAAGTAGAATGATCTACCAAGGAGACAAGCATACACAGATCAAAGTCGAGCTACAACTGAACAGCATGAAGGAGGTGAAGTTAGAGGATATACCTGTAGTGAATGAATTCCAGGATGTGTTTCCTAAGGAATTACCTGGAATGCCACCAGATAGGGAGATAGAATTTACTATCGACCTAATTCCAGGAACAGCACCAATTGCAAAAGCACCATATAAGATGGGGCCTAAGGAGTTGAAAGAACTTAAGGAGCAATTGGATGACTTGGAACAGAAAGGATTCATACAAGAGAGTGTTTCACCATGGGGATCACCTGTGATCTTCGTAGATAAAAGAGATGGAGGTAGAAGGATGTGCGGAGACTACAGGAATTTGAACAATGTCACAATCAAGAACTAGTACCCACTTCCAAGAATACAAGATCTATTTGATCAAGTTAGAGGCGCGGGAGTCTTTTCCAAAATTGATCTAAGATCCGGTTATCACCAGATAAAGATCAAGAAGGAAGACGTTCCAAAAACTGCCTTTGTTTCAAGATATGGACATCATGAATACCTTGTAGTGCCTTTTGGATTATCCAATGCCCCAGCAATTTTCATGAATCTCATGAATAAGATTTTCATGCCATGTCTAGACAAGTTCGTCATCGTATTCATCGATGATATCTTGATCTATTCCAAAGATAAAGCTGAACATGCTGAACATCTGAAGATAGTGTTGCAAACACTAAGAGAACACCAACTCTATGCCAAATTCAGCAAGTGTGAATTTTGGCTAGATCAAGTGGAATTTCTTGGTCATGTAATTAGCAAAGACGGAATAGCTGTTAACCCGAGCAAGGTAGCAGCAGTTCTAGAATGGGAAGCACCCAAGACTGTCAAGGAAATCCGAGGATTCCTAGGAATGGCAGGATATTATCGGAGGTTCATTGAAGGATTCTCCAAAATAGTAGGACCAATGACGAAGTCAGTTAAGGAAGAATACACCATTCGTGTGGTCGAGGAGTGTGAGAAGAGTTTTCAAACTCTAAAAGAGAAACTCACCACAACACCGGTGTTAGCAGTTCCTGAAGTTGGCAAGGATTACACCGTGTACTGTGACGCATCCAAACATGGATTGGGTTGTGTACTCATGCAAGATCGGAAGGTAATATCATATGGATCGAGGCAACTCAGACCTCATGAAGTGAACTATCTAACACATGATTTAGAGTTAGCAGCAGTTGTATTTGCACTTAAAACATGGAGACATTTTCTCTATGGAGCCAAGTGTGAGCTCTATACGGATCACAAAAGTCTCAAATACTTCTTTACTCAGAAGGAACTCAACATGAGGCAGAAAAGATGGCTAGAATTAATCAAGGATTATGATTTGACCATCAATTATACTCCAGGAAAGGCCAATGTTGTAGCAGATGCCTTGAGTAGGAAGAGCACCGGAGGAGTGGAACAAGAAATATCACCAGAGTTAAGAAAGGAAATAAGTCAAGCCCAAATACAACTTTGGGAGAAGGAAGCTCATGAAGGACTATCGACTTTGCAAGTAGCCGATGAGCTAAATGTCAACCTGAAGAATGAGATAATGATGGGTCAGCTGGACGATCCATTCATCGTGGAGGAGATGAGAAGAATAGATGAGGGAAGACCATCAGAATTTCACCGCGGAGAATCGGGATCATTATGGTTCCAGAAAAGAATTTGTGTTCCGGATATTGCTGAAATCAAGGAAGTAATACTCCGGGAAGCCCATCAAACACCATATTCCATTCATCCGGGTAGTACAAAGATGTACATGGATCTAAAGGAGCTATTCTGGTGGAACAACATGAAGAGAGAAATAGCTCATTACGTGGCGGAATGCCATACCTGCCAAAGAGTGAAGGCTGAACACCAGAGTCCGGCAGGGAAGTTACAACCTTTACCCATTCTAGAATGGAAGTGGGAGGAGATAGGAATGGATTTCATCACCGGACTACCCATGACAAATAAAAAGAAGGACATGATATGGGTAATCGTGGACCGATTGACGAAAAGTGCACACTTCTTAGCAGTAAACCAGCAAGAAAAAGGAGAGAAACTCATCGATCTTTACATCAAAGAGATCGTGAGTAAACATGGAGTGCCCAAGAAGATCGTGTCGGATCGAGGATCCGTGTTCACGTCAGCATTCTGGAAGCAATTACATGAAGCTTTAGGATCCTAGTTGGACTATAGCACCGCCTATCATCCTCGGACGAGTGGACAAACGGAGAGAACTAACCAGATCCTAGAGGATATGCTTAGGGCTTGTGCCCTAGACTTCGGAGGATCATGGGAGGAGCACTTGCCACTAGCAGAGTTTTCATACAATAATAGCTATCAAAGCAGCATCAAGATGGCACCGTTCGAAGCTTTGTATGGAAGGAAGTGTAGATCACCCATATGTTGGTATGAAGCTGGAGAAAGCAAGGAGTTTAATCCTGATTATGTCAAGGAAAAGCAACAAATCATTGACATTATAAGAGATAGGCTCAAGATCGCCCAAAGCCGACAGAAGAGTTATGCCGATCAAAAGAGAAGAACATGGGAGCCACAAGTTGGAGACATGGTATATCTCAAGGTGAGCCCGATGAAAGGCCTTCAGAGGTTTGGAGTAAAAGGAAAGCTAAGCCCTAGGTACATCGGACCTTTCAAGATACCGAGTCAAAACCGAGGGTTAGCCTTTGAATTGGAACTACCGGGAAGGTTATCTCAGGTTCACAACGTATTCCATGTGTCGCAACTCGGAAAATGCTTGAAGACCCCAGATGAACCAGTATCACATGAAGAGCTGGAGTTACAACCAGATTTGATATACATCGAGAAGCCAACGAAGATTCTCGAGGAGAACTGGAAACAACTCAGGAATCGAGCTATAAAGTATTGCAAGATACAATGGAAGCATCATCCCGAGAGGGAAGCCACCTGGGAAAAGGAGGAAGACCCGAGGAAAACATACCCCGAACTCTTCAGGTATTACAACCACAACTTCGGGACGAAGTTTTCTTTAAGGGGGAAAGGCTGTAATGTCCCAGGTTTAGAGACGATCGAGGGGTAGTTTTTAGAAAGGGATGTGCATTGCATTGTAAATTACGGGGAAATTTCGCGCTTTTAAAACAAAACTGCATCAAAGGGGGACAGGTTTCTCTCTCGGCACCTTACAGGGTTAGGGTTTCGAGAGTGCGACAAACTTGCTCCTTATCAACTATATTAGGGTTTTGAGAAGAGAGAAGAGATATTGCATCACAATCTTAAGTTGCATGATTGAATTCAAATTTAAGTTGCATGATTGAATTCAAACCAAAGTTGAATTTAAATTTCACATTCAAACATTAAATAAATATCTTATATTTCAATTGTGAGGAAATTCATTAAGAAAATAATAAATAATACACATTATGAATAATGCAAACAATAAGTAAAGCTCATTAGAGAAAACCTTGAGCTTTACTGATTATCACACAATATACATTGTCTTTACAATATTCACAATTGAAATAAATACAACTTATTACAAGAATTGGAATAATAGAAAAAGAAAAGAAAAGGAAATTACAATTCAATGATCTATCCTAAAACTACAAGCTAATATTCATTTAGTCTTAAGCTTGATGATCTTCATGTCCATTTGATAAATTTGATCCCTGCACACAAACACAAAGAAAACAAGTGTTATGCCAAGTGGCTATGCCACTTGGCAGGTTAGAAAGAAAGTGCAAAATTGAGTAGATATGATCAAGTTCTGCCGAGCTGATCCTCTCCAAGCCAAGTCCAAAGTATCAGGCACACACACACACACATGCAGCTCACACTGCATGTGTGCATGCTGAACAACACACAAGCACAGAGAGGAGTCACCCAGGGAGGCCAGGCCAAGCTGTCGACCAGGTGAGCAAAGGAAGGGTGGTATAAAACCTTTTCCACCGCCAGAACTAGCTCATCCATCGACAGGCTTCACAGGGTAAGTCACCAGCCAACCAAGAACATAAGAACACTGCTGTTCAACTTGTCCAAA